>NW_027198331.1:35000-45946 GCF_038502225.1 Cherax quadricarinatus
GGTGGGAGTATTCGTCTGGTCCGGTGCCCGTGGCTGCATTCCTTGTGATTTACGCACGGGAAGCCTCATCTTGGCAGGTACACTCCACAACACAAACATGTCCTGTCAGAAATATACACTTGACGCCCCATAGACGCCATTAACGATTTATGCAGCATCCCTACCTGTGCTGTTGTCATGGCAACTGCACAGAGACCCAGCTTTCCGACAATGGCCCTTTTGCTAAAGTACTCTAAAGATGATAAGGATACGATTGATTATGCTTCCACCTTTTTCAACATTACCCAGGCTCGCATGATAAACATTTTCAAGACAAATACTGGTTGTAAAGTAAATCTTGATCCTGTGAATTATGACCTCTGTACAAGTAAGGCAGTCCGAGACAAGCTCTCTCAGGCAGGTTTTGCTATCGATTGGGCTCCTGATCATAAGGCCAGGAGCACAGTCGTGGCAAAATTTGTAGATTCTTCACTGATTAACGAATACAACCATGACAAAGACGCTTTAATGACTGACATTTCATCACAAAATCAGGTCACAGTTGAGGAACTTTTTCACCCTGAACGTACCAACATTCTTAAGATTAGATGTTCTACTCCAGCTGAGGCTGATATATTGTTCAAACATGGTGTTCGAGCAAACTACTTCCTTCTTCCACCTACTTCACTGTTTCTCCCTATGTTCCTATTCATCAGTGCTACAAATGCCTTGAGTTTGGTCATTTAAAGAATACTTGTAACAAGCAACAGCTGTGTTCTAAGTGTTCTTCTCCAGGTCACACATGGCAGAAATGTACCAACCCTCCCAAATGCTTGCACTGCTCTCAGTCACATTCTGCTACTTCTTTTCAATGCCCTTCTCGTAAGGAACATGTTTCCTCCTTACGAAAAGACCAACCTCTAACCTTCCAAACCCAGTCTTGACTCCATTCCCACAACCTCCGTCAACATCCTCATCCACTTACCAACCTAATACTTCTGTTCCTTCTGCTTCCACTTCTACAGCTTATCCTTCCTATGCTGCTGCTGCCCAAACAAACCTTCCCACGGCTCCTTCTTCCAACAAACAATCCAATATCCTTGAAACCATTGTACTCACTGTTGTCTACTGTCACAAAGCATTCAAAAGTGCCAACTATCCCACGATGCTAAATGATCTTCTAAAAGCCAACAATTTTGACCCCATCATTTTCCCTCCTGATTTCTTTCTTCCCAAAGATGAACCTTTTCCTAACACCTCTCTCTCCACTGCAGAAACTCCTCTTCATGCTTATACTCAAGCAGATCCTTCTCTTCCATCCCACACGCCACAATCTTTTGCTTCTAATCCTTCTACCAGCTCAGGCTCTAGCACTGGGCGAACTCAACCTTGCTCTGCCACAACACGCCCTTCTCGTTCTCCTACTCCTTCACATAAGTCTCGTTCTCCTTGCCTACAACCAAATTATACAAATTCTCCCAACTTCAACAAGCACTTGGATAAAATTACCAACATGTTAAACCAAGACCAAATCACAACCTCCTCCTCTCTCTCTAACACTTCCTCTAGCCTCAACTCATCCTCTCGTCCTACCTCATCATCACGTTCAAACTCCTCCTCCCGCCCCCCTCATCCTCCCCTCCCCGTGCTGACTCCAAAAAACGTCGGAAAACCTTACACCCAATTAAGAACAGATCAGATGAAGGCACAATTATGATGGGTTATCCAGGTAAATGTATGAAGGATTTATATCCCCCAACTTCAGGTAAACCCAACCATGGCCCTTAAGGTTATCCAATTTAACATACGAGGTTATAACGCAAACAAATACATTCTTGCTGACCTCATTGAGTCTGAACGACCAGACGTGCTGATGTTAAACAGCACGTGTGTGCGTGATGACCAACGTGTCAGACATTTAGGATACATAACCCGTCAATCCCCTGCTGATAACTGGAATGGCGTAGCTATTCTGGTGAAAGGCACCACCAAACATGAATTCTTGTCCCTCCCATTTACATATTCTCACAGCATGGCTGTGAAAATTTATACGATGCATGGCCCAATAATAATATACACAACATATACTAGACCAAATACAAACATCAACATCCATGACCTCACCATACTTTTTAATCACACACATCTCCCTGTATACCTTCTAGCTGACCTAAACGCCAAACACACGGCCTTCCATGATAACTCCACTAACCTGCATGGTAGGCAACTACTTACTTTTGTCACACAAAAACATCTCATTCACCTTGGTCCTTACTTCCCCACTATCTTCACACATAATGGCCAAGGCACTCCTGACAAGATTATCACAAACAGAGCCAGTACGCATCTACACCATTACATTACACCTGGCCCACTCTCTGGATCTGACCACATTCCAGTTATTTTCCACATTTCATCTAATCCTATACAAATTCCTGTACGCCCCACTCCAGCTTACTCTCAGACAGATTGGGATATATTTAAACAACATCTTGACACTATAAATCTCAAACACAATTACGATAATAGACCTGTATCAGATATAGATTCACAAATCACACGTATTCATCAATCCATTAACCAAGCTGCTTCAATAGCAGTACCTATGACACAATATAAAGTAAAATATTCTTTCCGTCCATCAGAAAGAACTAAAAGACTGCTCACCTGTTACAGACATCGTTTTCTTGCTAACCAAAATAGATTAAACAATATTCGCTGGGATCTTACCATACTCCGAGTACACATCATTCATAGTCTAGATGATGACCATGCTAGACACTGGCAATCCCTCTTAAGCACTACAGATGTTAAACGCACCAAAGATCCAAAAACTTTTTGGACCTTCATTAGAAGAATTATGGGCACCCCTCCTCCTAAGAATTTCAGACACATCATCCACAACAATAGACACATATCAGACCCTGCTGAGGCTGTCCACATATTCAAAAATATATGGGAAAACATCTTCCACCCACATCCTCCTGACCCAGCTGCCATTGATCACACATTAGATATTGAAATATGGGTAGCTACACACCAAGACTTAACCACTCCTGACCCTATCATATCTCTTCACACTCTCCTCTACTCACCCTCTTAACACTCCTTTTTCTGTAGCTGATGTTCATTCCCTATTAACTCACCTTCCTAAGAAAGCTCCTGGAGCTTCTGGTCTCTCACACTCTGTTCTTAGACATATTCCACTTTCAGTTGCTTCTGCTATTACCGACCTTTTTAATGCTTCACTAGCATCAGGATACTTCCCTCCTTTCTTTAAATCTGCTACAGCATGTCTCATTCCGAAACCTGGTAAAAACTTGACTGACCCCAGGAACTATAGACCTATTAGCCTCCTTGAAATCTTGGGCAAGACCTTTGAAAGACTTATAAATATGCGACTAAGGACTCATCTCGAGACAAATCACTTACTGAACGACAATTTGGATTCAGACAACATCGATCTACACAAGATGTTCTGAACATTATACTGAATTATATACGCATAAACAAGGCCCTAAACTGTACCACTGCTCTTGTTACTAAAGACGTAGAAAAAGCTTTTGACACTGTTTGGCATAATGGATTAAAATATAAACTCTGTACATCCTTTGATTTCACAATAAATGTAATAAAATTGTTATGTAGCTTTTTAGATGGCCGCATGATGCGTATACGATTTAGTAATCAATGTTCTGACTATTTCACCTTACATGCAGGTGTTCCTCAGGGATCTGGCCTATCTCCTACACTATATATTCTTTACACAAAATGATTTACCAGAACCACTCTATCCAAATACGTCTTATCTCCCTGAGTTATCTTCCCAACTTGTCTTATCTTCCTGAGTTATCTTCCCAACTTGTCTTATCTCCCTGAGTTATCATCCCAACTGGTCTTATCTCCCTGAGTTATCATCCCAACTTGTCTTATCTCCCTGAGTTATCTTCCCAACTTGTCTTATCTCCCTGAGTTATCTTCCCAACTTGTCTTATCTCCCTGAGTTATCTTCCCAACTTGTCTTATCTCCCTGAGTTATCATCCCAACTGGTCTTATCTCCCTGAGTTATCTTCCCAACTTGTCTTATCTCCCTGAGTTATCTTCCCAACTTGTCTTATCTCCCTGAGTTATCATCCCAACTGGTCTTATCTCCCTGAGTTATCTTCCCAACTTGTTTTATCTCCCTGAGTTATCATCCCAACTGGTCTTATCTCCCTGAGTTATCTTCCCAACTGGTCTTATCTCCCTGAGTTATTTTCCCAACTTGTCTTACCAGACATCAATTTTCTTCTATTTAGTATGATAATTTTCTCAGTCTGGTCTCCAGTCAACATGTCTACTCACGTGTTTCTCCTCGCTGTTCCTTTTAGTTTAGCGCTGTATAGCCCTTGTGGCTCAGCGCTTCTTTTTGTTTATAATAATGATAATCTTCCTTTTAGTTTACCTTTGTCTCCCCTACCATCGCTCTCCACTTCCCTTTCTTGTTTTTTAAAATTTCCCTTCTATGTTCTTTGCCCAGTGATCTCTAGAAACATCCACAACATCCACAGTGTTACGTTAGGAACATCCACAACATCCACAGTGTTACGCTAGAAACATCCACAACATCCACAGTGTTACGTTAGGAACATCCACAACATCCACAGTGTTACGCTAGAAACATCCACAACATCCACAGTGTTACGTTAGAAACACCCACAACATCCACAGTGTTACGTTAGAAACACCCACAACATCCACAGTGTTACGCTAGAAACATCCACAACATCCACAGTGTTACGTTAGAAACATCCACAACATCCACAGTGTTACGCTAGAAACATTCACAAGATCCACAGTGTTACCCTAGAAACATTCACAAGATCCACAGTGTTACCCTAGAAACATTCACAAGATCCACAGTGTTACCCTAGAAACATTCACAAGATCCACAGTGTTACCCTAGAAACATTCACAAGATCCACAGTGTTACGCTAGAAACATTCACAACATCCACAGTGTTATGCTATAAACATCCACAACATCCACAGTGTTATGCTATAAACATCCACAACATCCACAGTGTTCCGCTAGAAACATCCACAACATCCACAGTGTTATGCTAGAAACATCCACAAAATCCACAGTGTTATGTTAGAAACATCCACAACATCCACAGTGTTATGCTAGAAACATCCACAACATCCACTGTGTTATGCTAGAAACATCCACAACATCCACAGTGTTATGCTAGAAACATCCACAAAATCCACAGTGTTATGCTAGAAACATCCACAACATCCACTGTGTTATGCTAGAAACATCCACAACATCCACAGTGTTATGCTATAAACATCCACAACATCCACTGTGTTATGCTAGAAACATCCACAACATCCACAGTGTTATGCTATAAACATCCACAACATCCACAGTGTTATGCTAGAAACATCCACAAAATCCACAGTGTTATGCTAGAAACATCCACAACATCCACAGTGTTATGCTAGAAACATCCACAACATCCACAGTGTTCCGCTAGAAACATCCACAACATCCACAATGTTATGCTATAAACATCCACAACATCCACAATGTTATGCTATAAACATCCACAACATCCACAGTGTTCCGCTAGAAACATCCACAACATCCACAATGTTATGCTATAAACATCCACAACATCCACAATGTTATGCTATAAACATCCACAACATCCACAGTGTTCCGCTAGAAACATCCACAACATCCACAGTGTTAAGGTAGAAACATCCACAACATCCACAATGTTATGCTATAAACATCCACAACATCCACAATGTGTGTGTGTGTGTGTGTGTGTGTGTGTGTGTGTGTGTGTGTGTGTGTGTGTGTGTGTGTGTGTGTGTGTGTGTGTGTGTGTGTGCGTGTGTTCGTGCTCATGTGCGTAGTTTTGTGCGTGTATGAATGATGGTAAACCCACAAGCATCGTTTGCGGAAATGCGCAAATGAGTGTAAAAACAAGTGTATGTGTAAGTTAAGAAAGTTTACTTAGGAACAGATACATGTAAAAACAGTTACACAATTTATCATACATATTAACGAATATGTAAATTACCCAGAATAACCCAAAAAGTCAGATAAAGTGACTTATTTCCAGTGTGCGCGGCGCTTGTAACTGATCGTTTAGCAAATACATAACATAAATAACCAAATAAAAATATTAAGTTTAATACTTATTACAGTTGTGGTGGAGGTGGACAGACATATTAACACACCAACACTCATCAACACACAATAAAACATTCACAAATGTACTTAAGCTGCTTATTACCTTTAATGTTGATGAATTGTATGACATAAATAGAACTCCCAAATTTTCACTGAGTGGCCAGACCTTGGTGGGGGAACTGGACGGTAGCTTGGCTGCGTCTGGCTGACCTACTGTTCCAGGCTGTCTTGATGGGTGTAATTACTGGACGCAGTTTTCTGTGTGTCACCTCCAGTAATTCCACCTACCTGGACAGTCTCTACCGTAGACCAGCTAGACAAGGCCTCCTTCTCATCTAGCTAGTTCACTGAGGGTGGCTGAGCTGACTTTGGGATACATAACCTGGGGAAGGCTGAGACTGGAAGATATCCTAAGGGAAGTGAGGAAGGGGAGACATCCGGGGGCCCACGGATGGATTCCTAGATACATGAACCTGGGGAAGGTGAGTATACCTTGGGGAAGTGGGGAAGGGAGAAAATCTGAAGGCGGACAGATGGACTCCTAGACACATGGACCTGGGAAAGACGAGGATACTGGTTGCTGAGGCAGACCTTGGGGAAGTGGGGAAGGGAGAATATCTGAGGGGACACAGATGGACTCCTGGACACATGAACCTGGGGAAAGCATCAAAAACACAGTAAGTGGGTGGGTGGACCTTAAAGACGAACCACTGGCCTCCAAGTGGCAAGGTCTGGTAACTCAGAGATAATTCTGAGGCTGACAGTGGTCGCAAAGTTTTTTCTTAATACATGCATTACGGTTTATGACACACTGGATACCTTTCTCGGATAATTGAAGTATCTTATGATATGCAAGGATACCATTTTTCAGATTATCATTATTATTATTATTATTATAATTATTATAATAGTAATAAAAATGAGTGTGAAACATAAGCCTGTAATTGGTCACACTACACAAGCATATATATACTTACCCCTCTGGGTTTTCTTCTGTTTGTTTTCATGTTCTTTCTCTTGTTTATTTCTGCTTATCTCCATGGGGAAGTGGAACAGAATTCTTCCTCCGTAAGCTATGCGTGTCGTAGGAGGCGACTAAATGCCGGGAGCAATAGGCTAGTAGCCCCTTCTCCTGTATAAACTACTAAAAGTAAGGAAAAGAAAAACTATAAAACTGGGATGTTTGAATGTACGTGGATGTAAGTGCGGATGATAAGAAAGAAATGATTGCTAATGTTATGAATGAAAAGAAGTTGGATGTCCTGGCCCTAAGCGAAACAAAGATGAAGGGGGTAGGGGAGTTTAAATGGGATTACGTGAGGAGAATCTGAGAGAGTTAGAGCTAAGGAAGGGGTAGCAATAATGTTGAAGGATCAGTTATGGAGAGAGAAGAGGGAATATAAATATATAAATTCAAGGATTATGTGGTTTAAAATAAGGGTCGGATGTGAAAAGTGGATCATGTGAAAAGTGAAAAGTGGATCATAATAAGTGTGTGGATCATAATAAGTGTGTATGCATTAAGAGACAAAGGGTTTTTAATACTTGACGTGCAGTTGGAGTGTGAGCAAAGTAACATTTATGAAGGGATTCAGGGAAAACGGCAGGCCGGACTTGAGTCCTGGAGACGGGAAGTACAGTGTCTGCACTCTGAAGGAGGGGTGTTAATGTTGCAGTTTTATAACTGTAGTGTAACGCTCTCCTCTGGCAAGACAGTAATGGAGTGAATGATGAAAGTTTTTCTTTTTCGGGCCACCCTGCCTTGGTGGGCCACCCTGCCTTGGTGGGCCACCCTGCCTTGGTGGGCCACCCTGCCTTGGTGGGAATCGGCCGATGTGTTAAAAAAAAAATAGGAAAGCAGCTCTTATGTTGCCAGAGAGAAAGATTTACACGAAGATTCTGTATTTCTTAGGCAATAAATTCCATGGTTACAAACATAACTAAAATTGTCTATGAAACATTAAGGGGACGAATTATATTAAGGGAAAATAATTATACAATTATATCGAGGGAATACAATGATATAATTACATTAAGGGAATACAGTGATATAGTTATATTAAGGGAATACAATGATACAATACTTTCTGACTAAAGTGTAACTGTGGTGTCCACTCATCAAAACTTAATAATTGTTGCCAAAGATAATTCTGACATTGATGAAAAATGGGTTATCCACATTAATGTAATTACAGTCTATAAAAAAAGTACTATTTTATGTATGGCAGTGTTTGTAATTTTAATACGTGAACCAAGATAGGCGGAATTTTTGTTAATGAATGAGAGAAACGGGTGAATCTACAGTACATGAAATTGAAAGGAAAAAAAAATATGAGAAGTTTGACCAAATGGACATCTGAAAATTTAAGAATATGAGGCAACAGTTTCTTAACAGAAAATACGATAAATCGTTAGAGGTAACTAAACTTGTCTAAATACGCCGGTTTGGCTTATCTGGCACGACATATATGCAATAAGATCACAGTATACAAGTGATATCGCAAGATGCAGGAACAGCCACTGTGAAAAGTAAAGTGAACTTTCAAGCGCTTTCTTGATTTCTCACATTGTCAAGGAACTATGAAAATAAAAGAATAGCAGAAGGTTAAACTTTAGGGTTAAACTTTAGCGAGATTAAACTTTAGGGCAAACATACAAACCTGAACGTTTTTTAATGATGCGGGTGAGGTGGTCCAGGACCTGTCAGACATAACTTATATTCTACCCAAGGTTTAAGATTTTAACTTGTCAAATATATCTTAAAATGTTCCCAAATTTTACTAATTATAAATGGGTCTAATTTTATAATCCTAAACTAATATTCCTATTAATTTGAAAGTTATTTTTAATAAACTTGATTCTATTTTATTTCTCTCAACCATTGGTCTGTTGATACAACTTTTTTGGGACTTTTGAAAGTCAATTAGATGGTTAAAATCATTCAAATGAATAAACAATGCATTAGACTCTTGTCCAATTCTAATGTTATATTTATCTTGTTGTAATCTTAGTTTGACCTTAATATTAAGTTTGATCTTAATAAACTTTATCACATTGCTTATGGGGAATCTTATAGACACAGCCGACAGCCTTTTTTGAGGGGAATTTTTAATCAAAAGTTTTTTATTACTGTATCAAGATTTTTAAATACAACTTTAATTTTAAAATTCGTAAGTAGAGAAGGTATATTTCAGGGTAATGGAGAACCAACATATTTTTAGTTGAATTAGGTTGTTTGTCGTTTTTCAAATTGTAAAAGGTATTTCTACGATTTTAAAAGATTTATCAGTAAAGTGAAGAACAAAAAGGCGAAAGACCGTGACTGGAACAATACACAAATAACCCACTACTATTACTACTACAATACCAGTTTTACCTCAGCTACTACTACTACTACTACTACTACTACTACTACTACTACTACTACTACTACTACTACTACTACTACTACTACTACTACTACTACTACTACTACTACTACTACTACTACTACTACTACCACTACTACAACTACTCTTCCCACCTCTCTTGTCGCGTCTCCGCCAGCTTGACTATACAGTATAGTGGCTTATACTCTCCTTTCTGTAAAGGTCACTTTGTAAATAGTCCAAGTCGGACCGAAACGTCGTCGTAAGCTAGTCTCTCCTATGTGCGGGTTATTTGTATATCAATTAAATGTTTTGGGTATTTTAGATCATTGAAGATTTTTTGATCTATAAACTCTGGGCTGTAAATACGCAAAGTTCTCAAAAATATTGATGATAATACAGATAGTTCAACTCTATCATGATGTGAAAAATTAGTTCCCTGATAATGTGAAATATCACGAAAGCTCTTGGAAGTTCACTATTCTTTTCACAGTGGTTGTCCCGCGCACACACACACACACACACACACACACACACACACACACACACACACACACACACACACACACACACACACACATTTATATATATATATATTATATGTGTGTGTGTGTGTGTGTGTGTGTGTGTGTGTGTGTGTGTGTGTGTGTGTGTGTGTGTGTGTGTGTGTGTGTGTGTCGGATAAGACAATAAGGCTCAAGTTTGTGAACGATATTTTCAGTATAAAAATTCAATATATAGTGACCAGAGATTTCCAATATCATTTTTAATCAGAAGAATTCACAAACATGTCTTGATTTTTTAGACCTCATGGAACTGTGTGATGGTTTTAACTGTTTCTCTCTGGAAAATTCTCTCCTTAAATAGGCTTTCGGCCTAAGGATGGTTCCTCACTAGGAAAACCTCTTAAAGCCGAGCGGTTTATCTCCATTGTCCCCTCTTCGTCAGGCACCTTTGCTATGTGGACTCCATTCTCATCATAACTCGGAGAGGGTTTGACGTCCCTGTACTCCAAAACAAGTTCACCCAGGTCGAGTCCTCCATTCAATTTTCACTCAAACAGGAGATGGACGGCATTCACCAGCTCCTTGATGCTCTCACAGTCAAATCAAACCAAGTCTACGCTGTAACATCCTCCATGAACCCACCAACTCGATCTGCGCCACTTTCACGCCATGACACCAAGACTGAAAATAGCGTCGTCATAGGCTTTTCACTGCGTGCTCTCCGTAACTCCTTGAAAAATGTTCTTTCCTGGAAAAAGTCTTTTCTAAACTACACTACCCTCGTCATTTCAGCAGAGATTGCAGAAGCTGTGTATATAAGATCATCAGCTCAACTAGACGAGACACCAAGAAAAGAAGATACATAGTCCTCCCTAACATTTCTCTTGTCAGACATGTCTCCAG
>NW_027198332.1:0-32500 GCF_038502225.1 Cherax quadricarinatus
CCGTATACGTTATTTTCATGCCTCTGTATTAGCTTGATAAATCCCCGTCAGTGGAGATACCCAAGTGTTGTACGTGTGTCTTATCAAAACCTAGATCATCGAATCAATTTATCAAAGCTGAAAATCTAAACTACACGACGTTTCTATTTTTACTGGAACAGGGCGAAACATCGTCTTCTTTCCAGTTCCTATTAGTAGGTTACTGGATGAAAACAAATTAAGCGCAAGTTTTTATTATAATAACGTATTGCACTAAGGAGCAGTAGCAAGTTTATGGGATTCTTTGGAATTGCTCCAGCAACAGTATTATGATTATCATCGCCACACGCCTCTGTGATCCTGGTGGCTAGATTTCTACTGCATAACTCGGTCATTAAACAATGTATTTTGAAAGAATCTTTCCGTCGCATCTTTGTTATTTAGATCACGAGGAATCAGAGCTAACAACTCGCTGCACTCCTGTCACTCTGACCTGCGGCCTTACAAACCCTTGGTATGTATAGGAATTTTTTTTTTTTTTTTTTATATTTTATTTAAAACAATACAATACATTAAATAAATAAAAGAACATAGTATCAGTTCTTACCCAGAATTATAAATTACATTGTCAAAATACACATAAACATTTAACTTTGTGCTGACACAAACTGTCCCTCATCCTCTATACATTTTTTTTTTTTTTTTTTTTTTTTTTGTATTTAAAATACAGTATACATTATACGTGTAAGCAAACATGTTACGAAACCAATCAACATGTAACAACAAAATTAAAGTACAACATACGTATACACCATCAAAAAAGAAAAAGAAACTTCGCACAGGTGTACCAACAACATATCCAGAGAATCTACTTCAGCACACTTAAACATCTTATGCCAAGTTTTATATACAAAACAATTCTTAAAGGTAAAAACCTCACCACATACCATTAAAACCTATACATCCACCCCCCACCAAAGGTACATTTATAAAGTCGTACATATGTGCTCTGGAAGTAAAAAGGTACCTCCCCCCCTCATCAAATACCTACAAAACAATGACATACTATAAGAGCGCAGGATACTACTTGCTCTAAGTAACAATTATGAAAACTTTGCCTAGCATACAAGGATAATATACTCTATATCTCAACACGGGTGCAATCCACCCAAGACTTCTTCATACACTATATACCCTATACCAGTATTAATACATAATATACACCGCTACTTGAACTCATATGCACACCTGATCCAACAAAGTCATCTGAAATTGCGTATTTACACAAAATCAATATACATTTTTATATTACCTTACATATACTCTTATATGTGACTTTAAACAATAAAATAGCAAAGGGAAAACAACAGCGTGTACTTAAAATATTTAACACTACCCTACACATACAGTGTCACACGACATGTACTATATAATCTTAACCAGGCCGCTGAAACATTATATGTTAGGCCTTATGTACCAAAATACAATCTCGCATAATATAAAACTGTACCACGTTACTCATTACAGCTATGTAAACTTCGAACCTTCTGATATACAGAAATTGTGTCTTACAGAATGCATCCTACAAGAAGGGAAACCCCGGACTTTGTATCACAGCATATTCGATACAGTCATATGGCATACCTTAGTAACACCATTTAGTATGTGCTTTCTATAACATCTTTGAAGGCACTCTCACAATAACGAACAGTCATTCTCACACACATAAAAACTTTAAGATTCTGCCCTTTCATTCACATTGTATACACACAATGATGTAGTGCTCCAATACATTACGTACATATACTATCCAAAATCTTCACAACATAAAGGGAACACATGTGTAAAAACACCACCCACACCACACTCACTACTCAGGATAAGCATAAATGTATCAGTGCAAATCCAGTCACACACTTTAAAAGCCATCCACACATCTCCGCTCAAGAAACTAGCCCGTCGCTACCCATTTACACTTAAATCCCGTAAATCCTTTAACTTAAAACTCCGGTATCCCTCAGTAAACGCTGTCTCCCACCTTCCCCCATAAACATCCCTATTGCGACACTTAGTTCTATAAATGGTGGCCGCTAACACCCTTTCATTCTTTCATCCACACCCACCTCCCTCACACCCACCTCCCTCACACCCACCTCCCTCATACCCACCTAAAATCAGTCCCTCACACCCACCTCCCTCACACCCACCTCCCTCACACCCACGCACCTCCCTCACCACCATCCCTCACAGCCCACCTCCCCGTATAAATAAAATCTGACCACATACGCAACCCATTCACACCCATCTGACTCACACCCCCACCCTTAACACCTGTAACCCTTCCCCACCCACTAACCTAACTACCCTACCTAACCATACCCTCACAGCTTCTAAACAATTACAAAAATACACCGCATGAAAAATAGTCTCGGAACATCCACACGCTTTGCACTCCCCACCCTCCCTTAGTCTCCTATTAAATAACACAACACCAGACGGCAAGATTCCATGTAGAAACCTAAACATTACCTCCCTTACACCTGGTTTAATACGCAATTGCCGTAAACATTTCCAGATATTCCCCCACGCATACATGGGGTATGCCCCCTCAACTGCCGCCACCACAGACCCACCCCCCACCCTCTCAAGAATCCTCAATTTAAGGCGCTTCGGATCCCTCACCGTCATTAAAACCCTCAACATGGCCTCACCAATCATTAAATCCTTACCCCCCCACCATCGTTGCATATCCATACGCAGTTTTTCTAGCCCCCCTTTCCTCGCCCCCACCTCCCCCAAATACCCGCGTTTTAGATACACACTCATCATACGCTTTTCTAAATGTATAAGCCCCAGCCCCCCGTGGCTAACGGGAAGCGTCACCACCCCTCTACTTAGCCAGTCACAACCCGATCCCCATATAAATCGGAAAATCCCATGTTGCAACCGTTGCACCTCTCGCCGCCTCAGCGGGTATACTGCCACCACGTGCCATATCTTACTATACAACAGCACGTTCGTCACAATGACCCTCTGATGCAACGTTAGCTGCGCCGTCCTCAAACCACCCAATCTTTTCAATACCCCATCCACGGTGCGCATCGAATTTACCTCTTGTGCGACCCTATCATTCTTAGCGTACACTATCCCACAAATCAATAGCTGATCCACCACACTCCACCCGCGCCCTACAGTCCCATCTCTATTTACGTTATTGCCTAGGTCCATATACTTAGACTTTGCCACATTAATTTCCATCCCAGTAGCCTCTCCAAACACATCTACCACCTTTCCAACCTTGTGTAAATCCGTCTCATCCCTCACCAATACAGTTGTATCATCCACATAACCCACAATACCCGGCCAACCCTCTCGTTCATTACTAACCCCTCCACTTGCGATACTCCACCTAACTGCCCTATAAAAGGGATCCTGGAGGCACGCAAACAATATTTGCGATAGAGGGCAACCCTGTCGCAAACCCCTTCCCATCTGAATGTTAACACCTAGCCTTCCATTAACCTGTACTCTCATAGATGCTCCCTGATACAATGTTTTCGCCCAAGATATAATTTCCTTCCCGAATCCCTGCCAACGCATGAACCTCCATAACGCATCCCTCTCCACACTATCGTAAGCAGCTCGCCAATCCAATGCCAACACACCCCCACCCCCCAACTCCCCCCTCTTTTCTATAAAACTTCTAAGAACTCCATGCCCTTCATACATTGTCCTACCCGGTACCCCATATTGTCCTCTGTCAATTACGTTACCTATCACCTTTTTTATTCTATTCCCTAATATTCGTGCAAATAACTTATAATCGCCACACATAAGCGATATTGCTCGGTAATCCTCTACTGTAGTCTGTCCACCTTTCGGAACTAATACCACGACAGCAGTCCTTTGCTGCTCCCCCATTTCCCCATCATCCTTCATTACATTGAATAACCTAACTAAAAATCCTCTCAATACTTCCCAATTCCTAACGTAAAAATCATTAGGCAACCCATCTACACCTGGCGCCTTACCTAAACTTGCACCAGACAAAGCGTGCGAAATCTCACTTTCCGTGATCGGACCTTCTAATGTTACCCTATCCATACCATCAATCTCACATTGCACGAAACCTCCCATTTCCTTTAAAGCCTCATCTCGAATACCTCCGTTTTGTGCATATGACCTAAACCATGCATCTAGATAACCACTCATACCCTCTGTCGTTACTAATACCTGCCCCTCTCTATACCCTCCCATCCCCACATGAACAGTTAATCCCATCATCTCCGTCGCCACTCTTCTCTTACGCTGTTTCCTCAACACGCATGCCGAAGGCCTGTCACCCCATAACACCTCTTCCAGCCCACCCAAAACTCGCGCGCCATCAAATCTTTCATTTTGCAAATCCCTGATACGCTCCTTTAATCCCTCAATATCATCCACCGGATGACTAGCACTCCCACGCTCGTAGCAAGCTCTCAACTGTCCCTCAAGATAAGATTGGTACCCATACTTCAACCTGTTATATTCCCTCCCACTACGAATATAAAATTCCTTAATACGAGATTTCGCCACAGAGTCCCACCAACTAACCAATTCACTATTCCCAGGCGCCTCCGCCACCAACTCCTCCCACAATTGAACAAATGACTGTTGATACTCTTCTTGCTGCAACAACTTTACATTCAACTTCCAAAACCCCTTACACCTTCTCGGCAACCCCTCCCAACCTATATCCACCAAAACACCCCTGTGATCAGAAAATACTACGTCCATTACCCTCACACTATGTATTACAACTGTCCTGGGAACGTATAATCGATCGAGCCTAGCCGCATACCCACGCTTAATAAATGTGTGCTCCACCACCTCACCTCCCTCAACATCTGTCAATCCTATCCCGGATAACAATTCTCCCAATATCCTCAAACAATGCCCTGCCCCTCTCGGTTCAACATCCTTATTCCTTATCACACAGTTCCAGTCACCTCCTATCACAGCAACCCCCGGCAATCCACGCAAATAATATACCAGAACGTCCCTTACGAATTTATTCTTTATCCTCACATCTCCCTCTGCTGGGCCATACACACACACCAACGTCATCTGTACCTGACCCCATAACCCATCCACGCGAATCACCCTCCCCTCTCCCCCCTCACTATGCCTGACAACCAACGGGCTAGTTTCTTTCACCAAAATGGCCACACCTCCTTTCAATCTGACTGCATGCTCAACATACACATTATACCCATCCACCTTCAACTCATAACCCGGTCTATAATTGTGTTCCTGCAAGAACACAACGTCAACGTCATGACGCACCAAATATTCCTTAAACCACTCACACTTTCTCTGAGACCTCAAGCCATTGATGTTCAATGTCAGGCACTTAAAACCGACAAAGGGGGTTTCCCTCTTGACACTACCGACTTATCACCTGATCGTTTCATTGCACCCTTTTCCCTCCCCCCCCCTTTCTGTCCACCCTTACCCAACCCCTGCCCCTGGGCGCCACTTGAACCTCTCCGCATGGCTTCCGCCCATGTTTTCTTCCCAGGTCTTTGTGCGGGCGTAAGCACGTCGTCGGAATCCGAAAGCACTGCTGCGCGCTTTCGCGTCGTACCCGCGACCTGCATCAAGTCATCCAGCTCAGTGCCATGATGAACCTCCACCTCCACAGTTCTCACCAACTGTGCATCCTTACGACACACTTCAGTCTGGGTTGGCGTCACCACGCCCTCCTCAACTGCAGACCCATGATCCAGGTCTGTACCAACATCCGGACAAGGACTCTCATTATCCAAAATGTTCTCAAACGTCGACACTATCGTAGTTTCCGCGTCACTACCATTCGCTTCCGCGATGACCTCATCAAGCACTTGTACAACGTCCAGGGAAGTGATGTCGTCCCCCCGCGTAGCCCCCGCCATCTCCTTTTCTTCGGCCCTCTCAACCTCCTCACTCCATGTCAAACTCTGCTGAGGCAGAGTCGAAAACAGTTGATCTTGATCCTCTCTCCTTTCCTCCACATCTCGTCGTTGCTGCTGGTCCCTATCACCACGTCTTCTTTCACATTGCGCAGCCAGGTGATCATACGACCCGCACAAACGGCAAGTGCTTCGCTGCCCAGCGTATGTTACAAAAACCTGAGTCCTGAAATCTTCCATCACCACGTACGATGGAATTGGATGTCTGAGCGTCATCTTGACAGAGAATGCACCCTCAGGTATCCCCATATACTGGCCAACTGACCACCTTCCTGCAGTGATCGTATGTATTGTGCCGTATTTACACATAATGAACCGGATGTCAGATGCATCCGCCTCGAACGGCACATTCCTGATCTTAACCCATGTGTAATAGCTGGACACATCATGCAGCCGCACCGTCACAGCATGGTTAACTGGTATGGCCACCTCTTGAAACTTATTCACAACTGCCTCATACACAGTCGCCGAACTAAATTTTACAAAAATCCTCTTCGTTCCGTTCAATGCAAGTCCACAAATCTCCTCTTTGGCTATTCCGTAGGTATCTCTGATGATTGCAGGCAAAAGCAACTCCATTGATGGCCCCGTTACAGCTCCACTGGTTAATACAATGCAGACTGTATTTACCCTGCGCCGGCGAGCCTGCGCCATGTTGGTGAAAATAATACTGCCACCAGACAACTCCAGGGGGCAGCAGCAGCACACGTCCTCTCCACTCAAGGGTTGAGAGACGATTGATGCATGCATGTTTATTTACACGTGAATGTTTGTGCAAGTTAGGCTTGCCTGGAATCAGCCAGTAGACCTACTTCCAAACCCTATTATTATGCATTTTAAACACATGTAATATTCTAAGAACATACAAAATAACACGTGTACGAGCATCCAGCCGAAAGACGACGGTATCAAAGTGTCCAGAAACAAGAATGAAATGACGGCATTGTAGGTCATTAAGTAAGGCTCGAGGGTAGTGTTATCACAAGGTCTCAGGACGGCTTGGTCAGTGTCCTATAAAAATTAAAAGCTTTATGAGATTACTAAGATGCGTAAGATTGCTTTATTAATTGCGGGGAAAAACTGAACTTTGATATAAAACTCTGCAAATTTTATTGAAATGCCAGGAGGATAGTATTCTTGGAATGAATGGAGACATTCAGCTAGAGGCTGAGCATAAACATTAACGATCTTGTACAGAGACGTGTGAGCATGTGTGCCCCGTCAGGGAGATTGCAGATTATATTTCACGAAGCGTTAGGCTAGTGTGGGTCATTCAGCACAATGTTAGGCGGAAGGGTTGATCCTCCGTCCGTAATCCGAGAGATGGTAGGTAGATTCGCCGGTACAATCGCCCGGCCCGGGCCTTTTCCAAGAGGTGGCTCGGCCCTGGGTTCCTTTCGCGGGAGTGTCTCAGAGCAATGTCTACCATGGAAGGAGGTTTAAGTACCTCCTCGTCTTCTGGGACCAGCTGTACCAAGGCCTAGCCCCATTCCCCGTCGCCACGGGGCTCGGAGGGAAAAGCTAGGCACCTTGGGCTGCCACAAACCCCGCCCACACTGGGCTCGAAGGGTATGGCAACTGCATAGCAGCAGACCACACCCCAGCTTTGGGTATAGATCCCGAGCGCTGGGGAAGCTCAAGAATGCCTCTTGCTGTGAGTGTTGCTGCTGCTACTTCACTTGTCCTTTGCACTCTCCAGTCAGATACTCTTCCATACAGCAAACTCGTTTCCATCTTACACCGTTGATTTTCACGCGTATTACACAACTTTCATTTCTGATCGGTCGAGTATTTACTTAGACTTTGCCTATTTTATAGTAGGTTAGGATTAATTGTAGTGTGATTTAATATACAGTGTGATTTAAATACAGTGTGATTTAATATACGTAGAGCTTTAACAAGTCATGGTTTAGGCAAGATGATGTAAGACTAACAAGCTGATTACAAGACGCACAGCTTGAAAAAAAAAAAAAGCTTTTGGAGCTAAACGTTGTGTCAATAAAGCATTCCATTCTCCCACTGAGTCTTGTCATCTTGATTTCATCAAGCTCAACACTGAATTCAAGAATGAAAACGTTAAAGCCTTGCACAACAAACACAACACACACACACACTAACAAACCTAACAAACAACAGGCCAAGTGTCTTAGTTACAAGTGTCTTGGACAAATAGCAACTAACTCTTGCCCACGCTTGTCTGCACGAAATATCAGCCAACGCCTCCTGGCGTGAGGACGGGAAGAGGAAAGGGACATCTGGTCTACCTGTATACACCAGCGTCTACCTTGGTTCCTCCCGTTTCCTGCTCCCTTAAAGCTCTTGCACTGAACACAGGAATTACTGGGGCTGGAGGCAGTAATTTGATAACCTTACAGTCAAAATAAAACGATGATACTGTACATTTCACAAATTGTACATTCTACAAATTGTATATGCTACAATTTGTGCACGAACTACAGTGATCTGCACGGTACGGTATGGATATCAGGAGGTACAGAGGAGCAGCAAAAACACACACTTGACGGGACTGTTGTAACCACTGTCTTTAAGCTCTTCATTAACACACGTGCTCTATTGGTGAGCGCAGAGTGCAACAAGAACTTTCATTGGATCATTGTTCAGCACTTTCTAGAGCTTTATCATGTTTAGCTCTGTGGAGAGCTTTATCATGTTTAGATCTCTGGAGAGTTTTATCATGTTTAGCACTGCGGAGAGCTTCATCATATTTAGCTCTGTGTAGACCTTTATCATGTCACGTTGCGCTCCGTGTGGAGCTTTAGTTCATGATTCGATAACGTTCTACACAGCAAAGCTTTGTCCCAACAACTGCTCGGCAGTGAACAATTTGAACCCAACATGCATTCCATGTTAAGAGAAAACTTCAGCGCTGCGCATTAAGAGATATAAACAAAAACCAGAGAATGATTGGAGGGTATGTATACCCTGAGGTGTATATATCCTCCTCTTACCTGCTGGTGGGTAGTTTTAATACTGGATCATGTAGTGGGTAGTCTTAATACTGGATCATGTAGTGGGTAGTCTTAGTAGTGGATCATGTAGTGGTAGTCTTAATAGTGGATCATGTAGTGGGTAGTCTTAATACTGGATCATGTAGTGGGTAGTCTTAATACTGGATCATGTATTGGGTAGTTTTAATAGTGGATCATGTAGTGGTAGTCTTAATAGTGGATCATGTAGTGGGTAGTCTTAATAGTGGATCATGTAGTGGGTAGTCTTAATAGTGGATCATGTAGTGGTAGTCTTAATAGTGGATCATGTAGTGGGTAGTCTTAATAGTGGATCATGTAGTGGTAGTCTTAATAGTGGATCATGTAGTGGGTAGTCTTAATAGTGGATCATGTAGTGGTAGTCTTAATAGTGGATCATGTAGTGGGTAGTCTTAATAGTGGATCATGTAGTGGTAGTCTTAATAGTGGATCATGTAGTGGGTAGTCTTAATAGTGGATCATGTAGTGGGTAGTCTTAATAGTGGATCATGTAGTGGGTAGTCTTAATAGTGGATCATGTAGTGGGTAGTCTTAATAGTGGATCATGTAGTGGGTAGTCTTAATAGTGGATCATGTAGTGGGTAGTCTTAATAGTGGATCATGTGGCCATAGCAAAAACCAGTTCTAAGAGATCTCGTTTTACATGATGGAGCAATAACAATTAAGTGGATCTACGAACTCACTACACCCTTGGCTTTAATATCGAAGGAAAATAGTACAACTGAAAGCATTGAATATATTATTTTTTTTTTCCAAAACCGTTAATTGTATTATTATTGGATTCTGTCGCAAAAAGAAAATAGATTAAGAACATCACTTTAAATTTATTATTCATATACGCTCAAGCAACGTAACATTTCGCTTGACACAGTCGGAAAAAGACCGAGCTCGCTTCCTGGCAAAAAGAGCTCCTCATGTAAGGGATTTTCTGTTGGTTGTCCCTAATTCCTCCCTAGGCAGTCACCTAGACCCGTAGACCATTTGTACTAGTGTTGCACTTCGCCTTGCCGCCAACCTCATCAACCACAGGTGTATCCACGGTAGTGCTTCGGCAGACCAATTCGGGTGTCATGTACTTGTATGTCATAGTTCTGAGGGAAAAAGATCGCAAGACAAGACTATGTCGTTAAGAGAAGCCTGAACAGCAGGATGTCCAGCAAAAAGGGAGCCGTCCCAGCTGTGCAGATCCGACGGCAACCATAAGCATCCAGATGGAATTATTACTGCAATCCAAGACAGATGAAATACAGGTATTATGCGGCTGCACAAGCGCACCCACACTGCTGATATCTATGCCCTATGTAACAGGGATGAAAAAGGTGCAACTGCCAGCTTCAGGGAGTCCCAAAAATTAAAATTCCCTGAAACTTACAAATCATTATAGGTTCTTATGGTCTAAGAGACCACCTCAGCTTATGAGGAAAGAACGCATCCAATTTCCTGAAGGATCTTGGTAAAAGAATCATCAGGGGAAACTCTGGGGAACCCAGAGCACCTGGTTTTCAGTTCCATCATCTTAGCGCTGCAGTTCAGTTTTGAAACACACACACACACGTTTGTGTGTGTGTGTTTCAAATGAAATTTCGGGAATTTACCGGTACAGCGTTCTCCCAATCGAGTCACAGAAAGGGATTAGTAATACACCAAGAAAATCTTCTTACCATAGAAGTTTGTGCTAGTCACGTAAATGAGATCTAAACAAACTTCATTCTGTTCCCTACTTGTATGTTTCACAACAATAAAAATGCTTTCAAATGAGCTGATGTAGGTAACAGCTCTTAGCTTGTCAATAAAGTTAGGAATCCTTAACCTGTAAATAGCTTGTCAATAAAGCTAGGGATCCTTAAACTAACCTTGTCAAACTCTGTGTAAAAAAAAAAAAAAAGGGAGTTACAACCTTACTCCATCAACCACCTTCTGACAGAGCTAACAAATTTAAGATGAATGTTTAACTGACAAACTGAACGAAACATCAGTAATAAAATCATTGTAATCCAAAGCTAAAATTTTTGTTCTTCAAAGGACAGTGTTCACTTCATATCTATTACGGAATAATACGTAATGTTCACTTCATATCTATTACGGAATAATAAGTAAATCGTAGAACAATACTATTCTTCACAGGCGACACTTGAATTTGAATGAGAGTTCAAATCTTCCAGCGAGTGAAAACAAAATGACGTTTAACGAGGAATAATGCAACGAAATAAATTAGTGGAAAGAAAATGCAAAACCGGAAAAGAAATGCTGAAAGTCTGGGATTAACCATGTTGGAATATCTCACGTTAAAAGAGCACAATTGTGTTGCTTTAATAAATGCAAGGAAAAAATGATAGGATGGATAACAAAAACATATCAAATTTGATTTGTGTAGTCGATTATTATACTTTTTTAAGGCACTTGCAATGTCTAGTTTGGAAAATTGTTATACACTAACAGCCCTATTTAAGGCTGGTGAAATTGCATATCTGGAGTGTGTGCAGAGAACTTTAACTACTCCCCCATCCGTTCCGTAAGGTATCTAAATTATACGTAACGCATAAAATCCCTCTGGCGAGAAATATATATAATAATTTACACCTAGAACGTACAAGAGGGACGGGGTTCAGAGTCTGAACCGTTGAAATACGCATATACGAAAACGTCAGATATAGACAGCTATGAAAAAAACTAAGTAAATAAGCATAAAGGGTCTGAAGCTTAACATCTGCTTATTAAATATAAAGGGAATTGCCAAGTAAATCTAGGAGAGAGAGAAACTTTATGAGATCCCTACAAATACCTGAGTCAACCAACAGGTTGAAGAAATTATTCAAGGCAGAATCATCGAGTGGATACCAAGTGGATGATACTGTATATTCAGTCTTATCCGTGTACATAAGAGCTTACATCAGACATTAATGAAGAAAATAAACACAAGCGTCACTGTAACACTTGATAAAGCTCTACAAAGGGCGAAACGTTGGCTCATATTGCCGAGTCACCGCATGGATAAGACCTGGGCCAAGACCCGTCCTGGCTAACCAACCTGTACCTGCCTCATTTTTTATTATACGGCCTCGTCCGTAGCTATTCACAGAACGGCTGAGTACTGCTGCATGCAGTGTGCATAAATCAGACACATGTGCAACACTTGGGTATCTTTATTGGGTATCTCCTCAATAAAGATACCCAAGTGTTACATGTGTGTCTAATTTATCAACTTGTCGGTTCTCCGAACCATTTATCTACATGCAGTGTGCAGACCAGACTACAGGGGAGAGTAATGATTCCGAAATGATTATCTATTAAGCTGAGTCTCTGCCAGTAGCACACTGGTCACCAGGGTGTAGCTCCGTGTTAGTTTATGTATCCGGTAATTATCATACCATGACAGCACTCTGTAATTTCCTTGCTTTAACACTGAATATTTTCTACCCTAGACAAACGATGTTAATAATAATAATAATAATAATAAATAATAATTATAATAATAATAATGAATAGAATAATGAATAATAATAATAATAATAAGCCTCTAGCGGCTTATTTTGCATAAGTTTGATCATTTGTTTGCTTTTGTCTTCCATGGACGGTCGTACATACACACACAGCCACACAATTATATATATGTCGTGCCGAATAGGTAAAACTGGCCAATTAGCAAGAACTCATTTAAAATGAAGTCCTTTCTAAAGTTTTCTCTTATACGTTTAAATATACATATTTTTCATTTATGTTAATGTAAAAATTAATAATTTTGTACCAAAAGAACCTTAGAAAACTTACCTAGACTTATTATAACAAGTGTAATTTAATTTAACCTAATCCAGCTAAACATATTTTAGATAAGTTTACAGTAATTTAATAATAAACAAACAGAATGAAATGTATGTTTTTTCTCTAGGTACAGAATAATTTTTGCATAATTATTACATACAAAAATTTTCACTTGCCTTATTCGGAAAGAAGAGCGTTGCTATTTAAGATAAAATCGGCACTCTTACTGCATAATTTTATTATACAATAGACCTTTGTTTAACACAATAGTTACATTCCTGAAAACACAGTGTTAGACAAAATTGTGTTAGACATACTGAAGAACTTATCGGAAAAATAGGGTTACGTTCCTGGGACCCCCTAAAATTCCAAACATCATTTTTTTTTGTTTAGTCCTCCAGATCTTACTAAATAAAAGTGAATATGTAATTGTAGTGATATACTACTGCTTAAGACTTTAGTACTAATGCAATAGAAATAATAGTATTTCTTACCTTAACTTGTGGGTAATGGTGTTTGTGGATGATTGTGAAGAGAGTGGATATGGATGGTATGGCCCTACTGGGGTGAGGTGGATGGTTGGTGGTTGTCGGCAGAAGTGGATGGTAGAGGTTCTGGTATTGAAGTTGATGGTTGTATTGGAGTGTGTATAAATTCTGTAATGAATCTCTAGGCTCTTTTACCCTGCAGTACATTATACAGCTGATGGTAAGGCATCATCAGCTGGTCTAGACCCTGTTTCATAGCACTGCTTCTAGATTTGTAAGGGTCATCTTCAGTGAAAAAGTCTGCAACTTTACCAATAATATGGAATTGCTCACATAACTACTGCAATGTTAACTGTTTTTCTTCAGGGTCTTCGTCATTTTCATCTGTTATCTGGCTCCCTTTTGTCTGTGAAAGAATTAACTACAGAAGGCCACAACTTTCCCCAGCCTGCATTTAATGATGATTGGGGCACTTCATTCCATGCACTTCTAGTATAGCTGATGGCATCTGCAATGTTAAATTTATTCCTTTCAAAGCATGAGAATTCATAGAGTGGTAATTAACCATGGGCTTACACTCGAAATCACCCACAGACCATCCTGCCCGCCGGGCAGGATGGTCTTGTCCCCCTCCCGCGACCGTGTTAAACTAATTTTATGAAGAGTTAAACAAAAATATGCTGCAATTCTTCAGTCGTGCTATAACCAAAACATGCAAGAGAATACTGTGTTAAACAACGATCTACGGTATATAAATAAATGTGCAATAAGACCACAAGAAAAAGGTGATATTTTAATATGTAAAATAACCACAATGAAAAGTAGTGAAATTCAAGGTGAGACACTTCAAATCCAATGCGAACTACCAAATACCAAGCTTAATACAAAGACAGACTTTTGACGGTGAAGAAAGACACTGGCCCAGAGAAAGCTACCCACAATATCACAACTAAAGAAGCCTCTGAAGCCTTATCATTTGTCACCACCTTGATAACCTACGCAATTATCCCATTATAATATATATATTATATATATATAATATATATATATATATATATATATATATGTGTGTGTGTGTGTGTGTGTGTGTGTGTGTGTGTGTGTGTGTGTGTGTGTGTGTGTGTGTGTGTGTGTGTGTGTGTGTGTGTGTGAACATGGAAAAAAACCTTCCTACAGGGAGGGAAGAAAAAAAGGTGGGAGGGGTGCTAAAAAAAAAAAATCTTGGCCCAAGGCAATGAGCATCGATGGGCATCGCTGCACGCCTTCCTGTGTCTGGACATATACTGCAACACAGGAGACATTGCTGTGGCTGAGCTGTAACGTAACAGGGTACTGTGGTGAGTGGTGAAGCAGTCATCATAGTAGTCGCTGCAGGATTCACTCATCCTGGGGGCACAACCTGCTAGTGCCCTTGAGTAAGGCATCATCAGTACTCAGCAACTGGGCAAGACTTCTTCTGGCAAGCGACTCAGGACATTTCTCGACTGGTACCGTCGCTGGGATTGTCACTGCCAGAGAGTGTGGACCGAGTTGTGGCAGGGACGACTCAGGCGAAACATCTGGGAGTCTTTACAGTATACATGGAACGAGTCTCGATGGGAATCGTGGCAGGTACGATTCAACAGGGCATCTACAAGCAGTGAACAATAAGAGCTTTATGTACAAGGGGCTCAGATGCTCATAACTTACGCCTGGACTAACTAATGTCAGCTGTCAACGGTCACACCGGGTGACAAATAGCACGAGGTGTTACACAGTGGTCTGGGCTCAAAACATACTGTGGTCCACACACACAGGAGAGATACGGGGGACATGATAACGACATACAAAATACTGAGAGGAATTGACAAGGTGGACAAAGACAAAATGTTCCAGAGATGGGACACAGCAACAAGGGGACACAGTTGGAAGTTGAAGACACAGATGAATCACAGGGATGTTAGGAAGTATTTCTTCAGCCACAGAGTAGTCAGGAAGTGGAATAGTTTGGGAAGCGATGTAGTGGAGGCAGGATCCATACATAGCTTTAAGCAGAGGTATGATAAAGCTCACGGTTCAGGGAGAGTGACCTAGTAGCGACCATTGAAGAGGCGGGGCCAGGAGCTTGGACTCAACCCCTGCAACCACAACTAGGTGAATACAACTAGGCGAGTTCAGCTGTGCTCAAAACCACACAGGACACACGGAAAACTTGCACACACCCACACTGCACATGCTGTACAACATGGCTTGAGCAAATGATGCTTTTCTTTGAAAAATCGACACTAAGCCATTCACGAACATGTGAGAACACCGAGAGGAAATTAACACGTGACATGTATCTTCTCTCAATCTTCTCAACAATACTGAAGCAAAATACTCATTGTGAAACTAGAACACTGGATGTGACATGTGGTGTCATGTGTGATGTCGTGAGGGATGCCATGGAGTGACATTGTGAGGTGATGTCAGGCAGCATGGTGATGTCAGCAGATGTCGCAAGGTGATATAAGCAGACATCTCAAGGTGACATCCTGGAGTGATGTCGTAAGGGATGTCATGGTGTGACATCGCAAGGTGACATCAGGCAGACATCGTGACGTCAGGCGATGCGGGCAGCAGATCAAAGTGCGTCTTGGGATCAGGCTTAACCAACGTGGCTTGTAGATCCATACGTGGCTTCGTGATCCACGTGCCCTCGCGCACTCGGATACACAGTTCTGGCAAAGAATTCACAGAGAAACAACAGAAAAGGAGTGGAGGTGGTGGTGGAGAGTAGTGTGGTGGTGTGATTTAAGCATGGGTGGGTGTATGGCGAGGGAAGATCTGGCCGCTTCCTCCTCTCTCACCAACAAACACGTGTAAGCACTCAAACTGGACGCAAAAATCACCACAAACTCACCTCAAGTGATGCTAAACATGTGACTTGAGAAAGTGTGGGGCGCTGTGAAGTGCCAGGTGACGCCACTTACACTTCTCGAAGAAATTCGGCAAATTTTGGCTAGCTCCTGCTTGTACCAGTGTCTGGATACTGAGACTTGTAGACGCTACTTTAAGATAACTCGTTGAGAGACGGATGCTTTTTGTATGGGTCGATAGAGTGAAAACATCATCTTCATTCCTCCTTTTCCCTCTCTCTGGGCAAACACACATGCTGCGAGCACCGCTGTCGCCATTGATAATGAAGATGATTACGTGTGTTATCAAGGCAGTGACAAATGATAAGGCGGAGGAGGCTTCTTACTTTATTTGTGATATCGTGAGTACACAGGCACAGTGTTTATGTTACTCTGGCCCCGAGGGGGCCATGCCCGCGAGTGAGAGAGGCAGGTCTGGGCATACTCACCCAGAGACGTGCCCCCTGGTGAGAACTATGGGAACTAGGCATATATATATCGTGCCATACAAGCCGAATTGTTGAGTTTGGCCTATTCGGCAGAGCCGTATTCGGTCAAATAGCCAGAGTGAAAATTTTTTTATACGATGATTCTGCTATTTTCAATCTGAGCACAACGAAAAAAAATACATATCAACGCATACTCCACAATATTCCTGAGAAATGTCGTATCAAGAGGGTCATGAATGATTCTGTACCGAGGTAACAAAGTTAAACTTAGATAACCCAAAAGCGTATATCTTGCGTTACTTATCCGGCTGTTTTGCTGCTCTGTGATAGTCATGGTACTATGCTCACCTCCAGGTGCTTTTCCACGGGTGAGCTGCAGTCTCTTTTTTCAGAATCTGAACAGTTTTTGGTCTTTATCCATTCCCAATTTTAATAGCTATTATTTTCCTTAGGTTAAATCACGGTAAGTCTTTATGTGACAAATTCTGCAGTTTATCTACGTTATGTTGTAGCCTTTTTTTTTTGTTTGTTTGTTTGTTTTTGTTTTTGAATTATATTATTTTCTAACAATGTCACGACATTGACAGACAGGTGAACATAGGTCGTCACATCTGGGATCAGTCACAAATAACAGAAAGAGTGACGTTCTGATATTTATTCTTGTAGAAATCTACTTCTACTTATCACACTTGTGCACTCTGACAGCTCTTCCCAGACTGTCACATTAGATATTCAGTTATGTTATCACTCTCTGAATCTCAATTTTTTGGGCTTATCTCTTGTCAAATTAGCCAAATTTTTTTTTTTTTCACAGTCTTATACACAAAGTCCATATCAGTTACCTCTTTCCTGATTAACTTACGTACCTTTATCATAAAACTCCAGCAGATTTATGAAATAGGATTTACCGTCTAGTAAATGCCGTCTCTAAACACCAACTCAGTTTTCAGGTCCAACTCATCCCAGGATAGAGGCACGCTGCTTACAGAAGGGTAAACGTCATGGGTTGTCAAAGAAACGCATCAGTGAAGAAAGCTGTACCCCTGTTAACATTGCAGGATATTCAGGAGTCTACTACTCTTCAAGAGAATGTGTGATATTTTTCTTGCATATTTTCTTCTATATTTTGATTGGGTAGTGTAAAGAGGTGAGTTGAAGATGTTGTTTGGAGTAGTGGTGGTGTTTTGATTAGTGGTGCTTGTTGGATTAGTGATGTTGAATTAATGAAATTAGTGGGATTAAGGGTAATAGTTGGACTAGTGGTGTTGGGTGGATTTATGTGTCAGCTACCATTTACACAAGGAACTTGGCCTTTTTTGTCTGTGTGTGTGTGCGTATACACATATATATATATATATATATATATATACACACACACATATTTGTGGTTGCAGGGGTCGAGGCACATCTAGCCCCGCCTTTTCGCTGTGTATATGTGTATGTATATGTATGTGTGTGTATGTATGTGTGTGTATATATGTGTGTGTGTGTGTATTCGCGTGCTCTTTACTGCTCCCAAACTTGAGTAACAATTATTATTACTCAAGTTTGGGCGTACATATATAATTCTTCGTGTCTATAATGAGTTATTACCTTCGGCTATATTGATTTTGCAACAAAAGACCGCGTTTACGAGCGTCTCGTAAACACCTATTAAGCAGTGTTAAAATAACATGTTGATTTCCCAGCAAACTTGACCAAACACACCAACATCAATAACTCAACAAACAACGCCAACCAAAACCACTAATCCAATAAGCATCACTAGTCTAAACAACAACACTAATCCAACTAATATCACTAACCTAACTAATATCACTAATCCAACTAACATCACTAATCCCACCATCACTAATCCACCCAATATCACTAATCCATCCAACACCACAATTCAAATTATTATCCCTAATCCAACTAATTTCATTAACTCAACATCACTAATCCAAACACCACCACTAGTCCAACCAACATCTTCAACTCAACTCTTTACACCACCCAATCAAAATTTCTCCAACAAATAACAATTGCCTGAATTCACTTTTATCAATAAACCACAATTTTTATTTTCATTTTCACATTTCATAAAATTTTATGGCATTTCAGTGAGCGAAACGAACCACAGGCCGCTCGCCCGAATCATGCATGCTCTTCCCATAAACCAAAATCTTGCTTAGTCACACACCAGCATTTTCCGATTATATTGTGATCTCTGAACAGCTGCCTCTGTTAAAACCGGTAAGTACAGATAAATATTATTTTTAGTTGAAGTCCACAGCTTGTGTGAGTCGTTAAGCTCAAGGAGAGGTGAAGGCTCGATCCTTCGTTCGTTAAGCGTGAGACTGTACACGCCTTGCTGTCTTTAAGGCTAAGATAGTTTTATTACTTATCTGTGTAATACAAAGGCGTACTGCTGACACCAATGAAGAAAAGACACAGGCGCACGGGAAGCTTTTATAGTGGCAATGTTTAATTCTCTACAGGGCTTTATCAAGATTGGCTTGATGAAGCTTCACATAAAATTTGCACTGTCATAACAGAAGCTTGCTTTCAACCTGTGTCTTTTTTATCATAAAAAATAACTTTTGATGTGGAAGAAAGCATATAATAGCACAAGATGCAAAACCGTTTTGAGGTATCAAAAGATACCAACAGTAAATGTAGCTTATTCAGTATAGTTAATAGCAAGAAAATGTAGCATCGAATTAGCCTCAAATGAAAAAACCCAAAGAGCTGCGTGAAGTAGTAACCTGTTAAACCAGTATCAAATAGAAGTGTGAGAAAATACTTTAATGCAGATCATCGATGTTGTAGACCTACGTCCTCCAGCTCGTTGTTTCATGGTACTATTTAACTTATGCACGCAGAGTGAAACAGTGAGTTAGAGAACACACACATGCCTGCATCCGTGACGATCTAAACCATGCATATTTGTGACGATCTAAACAATGCATATTTGTAACACTGGAATACGCATGGTCACCACAAGAGATGGACAGAGCAGAGTTGGTGATCAAGGGGGGAGGTGATACACACCAGCGTTGTTTGGAAGCTGCTACGATATCAATAACACTATCACATAGATATCGGGAAATTTAACAACAGTTTATTGGTCGTGCAGTATTCAACAATTTATAGGTCAAGTACCAAGGAAATAAGACAAAAGATACCAAGAAAAATCATGAAATATCTATCTACTAAATGGCTTTTTGTTATAAGTTTAAAATTCTGCATAAATGAATCATATGTATATCGAAGCAAGTGAATTCCTGGAATTCATTGTATAATAAATATCAATGTAACGGTAGAAATTACAGGTGAAAATAGCCAGCGACGAAATTTTCGTGATTTGGCCAAGTCTGGACTAAGGTGAGAGGTGACTACGTGTCGGAGTAGAGGCGAATTACCGGACAGAGGCCAGACCATGATGAGGCAGGACTGAGCCTTCACCACTTCATGCACTGAAAGACCCACACGGGTTTAGCGCTTTTTGAATTACATGTTCTGGGTCATGTTGGAAAGGGGAGGAGAGCAAGACACATCGGTATTTGATTCTTTCCGTGGGGCAAGAAACAAATTTGATTTGTTTGACAGTGGATGAAAACCACAAAGGCTCACTTGAATCCAAGTCAAATTCACAGTAGTAATTTCCTCTGCCAGCAGTCAAAACCAAATTACTACCAACGTTCCAAAAAGTATTGAAATCATTCTTGGAAAAAGTTCTCAACATAACTGCATTTAGTTACGGTCCCTAAGGATATCCGTTACATTCAACTTTGTTATGGCTAACTGAAGCAACGTTCTCAATTACTTCAAGCTAATTACCTACAAATATAGGCTCACTATCCCCCCCTCTAACTTTTTGTAGTCACCTCAAGTTAATGTTTCTGTTGTTCCTTCTCTGTGCTCAGTAGCTTCGCATCTATTCATTTCTTTCAATTGAATTAAGATGTATCAGATGTTCTTAAAAAAAATAAAAATGAGAATTTGTAAAAAAAAAAAAAAATAATGATTATGTCTTCCTCGAGGTAAATTTGCCACTTGTTCAGCACTCCAAATTTACTCAAGAACATCCATAAACTGATGCCAGAATATTTTAAATAACAGAGGAAAAATACAGATTGTTTTTAGAAATGCAATAGAATTACAATCTTAAATCTAGACTTAATCTTCATTAAGTTGGTTTACCATGAAACAGTGACCAAATTCTTTACACAATGATTGTAAACATCATCTTATTGGAAACTCTGTGGCTGATTGGTTACTGCACTGGGCCTGCTATATGCATGAACCAATTATAATGCTCGATAAAGCTGTTGTTTCGTCATGGGTCCTTCATATCACAGTGACCTAAAGTGCAATTGTGACTTTTTAAGAAGATCTAACGTAATGAGATTACAAATTTAATTAAGACGGTGTAACAGTCACACCTCGCTGCCCTCAGTCGCCTCTGTAATAAACACGGTTGATTTGAGTTTGGTATTAAGAAACTTATAATACCTCAAAATATTTATGAAAAAATAGCGGAGTGCATTAAAAATTCACTATTTTTTTTTTTTTTTTTGACAATTATAGCATGTATTATTTGGTGAATTTGAGTAAGAATAACGTCGTCTACGTATTAGTAAAACTGCCATAATAATTTTTTTCCCGGAAAAATAGTTCAGAGGATAATTTTGAAATCTGGATGTGGTACCCCTAGTTGACCTCACATCCAGAGTGATGCTGGCTGCACTACACAATTTTCTGGATATTAATGAAAACTCCTGTTTCCTGACAATCTTTCTCTGTGTGAACTTGTAAAAGCTTATCTTGTACACAAAGTAGAACTGCAGATTAGGAAGTCAGCCAACACTGAGGACAGCATAGAAAACACTGCTAAAGGATTTCAGTAATGAGGTTGACAGTCGCACACTGCCACCCAGAACTGGAACAAGGGAACAATAGTATCCCCAATTCGGTGACCCAGCTCCCTCACACACTCCTGACGGGCACAGAAAAATGTGCAAATCTATCTTAGAGGGTGAAGCAGCTTGCTGATTCCTTTGGCCAGGACTTGATTTATGCAGTCACCAGTGGCAAGACCAAGTTAATGAAGCTCATATTTCTGCTCTTTGTGGTGAAATCATTGACAGAAAATGAGGGGAAGCACATACTGAACCGGCGGGGTCATGGCCTACCACATTCTCAGGCTGAAGAAATTGATTTAGACGTTTACTGAGAAATGTACATCTTGTGGGGGATGAGGTCATAAACATAGCCTGGGATAATACAGATCGACTGAAAGAAGAGATATCTTACAGAATCAACGGAATTGCAGTTTAGACCAAGGTCAGAGCCCCAGCTCATCCGACCCATGCTTTGTGTTGAGTAAATAAAGAAGAGAAGTATCATCCCCGAACCGTTAATGCCGGGAAGCGTTTGGGTCCGCCACCGCTCCAAGCAGTGGAGGCTGACACTGCAGCTGCCACGCAGCACTGAAAAAAGAACCCCGTGTGGACACTTTCTAGCACGTCTGACTCAGACATCCGTATCATCAGCAGCTGGACTTGCTTCAACATCCTGATCCACAATAAAGTCGCGGTGGTCCATGAAAATAGACTACCTACCCACAATGTTTCTGAAACCCAGTTTTCTAGTGTCTGTGAAGTCGTAAACAAAGCACCTGTTATCAAGCAATGCTCAATATCTGAGCTCAGTAATATGCGTATTTGACCAAGCACTCTATGCTAAATCGGTTGAAGCAGCACTGAAGAACCTAGAGAGGTTCTTGCATATCCTCCTCTGATTGGCTGTCTTCCACATCATTGACACACTATCAATCACTGGAAAGAGGTTTCCAAATGCGGAAATCGGGAACCCGTGTCTAGAGACAGGTTTCATTTCTGATGGTTCACTAGATGCTTTTGGGAAGTCAAAGGCACAACCGGTTAGTCAGGCTTCACAAATTACACCATGAACATTCACAAGTCTGGCAAGAGAGCGTCCATCCCTGGTGAAAAGAAACAGAGAATACTGTCCCAGTAGCAACCGGCACTAAGTAAGTTTATTCAGGTATACACAAATACAGTTACATAGAATTATCATACATAGCAGCATATGTGTAGAGAACCTGGGATAACCCAAAAAAGTCAGAGTGACTTATTTCCATACTGTCCCAGTTGTAATCGGCACTACTGTTCAGACAGTAATCGGTACTACTGTTCCGACAGTAATCGGTACTACTGTTCCGACAGTAATCGGTACTACTGTTCCGACAGTAATCGGTACTACTGTTCCGACAGTAATCGGTACTACTATGCCAGTTGTAATCGGTACTACTGTTCCGACAGTAATCGGTACAACTATGCCAGTTGTAATCGGTACTACTGTCCCATTAGTGTTACTACTGCCTCATCAGTGATTGATACTATTGTAACAGTGGTGATAATGTTGTACTAGCAATGATTGGTACCAATGATGATACCGACCTTTACAGCCGGTGAAGCAGCCAAGGCATAAACAAACACTTTATGAGGTTGAACAAGTTGTAACAGTGTTAAAGCTGAGAAAGTCCTTGTATCATATGAAACTCATGGTGTGTGTGTGTGTGTGTGTGTGTGTATGTACTCACCTAATTGTGGTTGCAGGAGTCGAGACTCAGCTCCTGGCCCCGCCTCTTCACTGATCGCTGCTAGGTCTCTTCTCTGCTCCTTGAGCTTTGTCATACCTCGTCTTAAAGCTATGTATGGTTCTTGCCTCCACTACTGTGTGTGTGTGTGTGTGTGTGTGTGTGTGTGTGTGTGTGTGTGTGTGCGCGCGCTAAATATTTAAGAAATATCAACAACTTATTAAAAAGACATAGTTCTGCAGAAAATGAACAATAAGTCCAGAAGCATTTGGAAGAGCGGTGAATGTTAAGTTCCTCGGGGTGGAGCTCACATTTATAGATGTGACTCAGCTCCGGGAAGTTACAAGATCAGCTACATCTAGACGAGCAAGATTGGTGTGTTGATCAAATAGTTTCTTAAGTGTTGGTGAAGCCTTCAGGTTCGTGAGGAGCAATTCTTTACACACCTGGAGCGAACTACAATGATGAGATTCAGGCTATGTCCACTTTCGGATATTTTGGTTAAGCATACATGCGCAATCATTCTCAATCTCTATCACCCCCTCCCACCACCAAAACTAGCACCAACACCCTAACCACTTCGACTCTGCCGACGGAGACGCCAAGGCTATCCTATCTCCGATGTCAACACCAACGACGACACCAGTAACAGGCAAGATGCACATACGTAGCGTTCCTTAGTTTTTAAGTTACTTAACAGCACATTATGAAACCGATTTCTGCGTTTGTAACTTAGTTTTTTCCATCCATCCCTAAGGCTCTAATTGTGTAAATATAATTTGCTGGTTGTAAGTTGCTTGCTGGCTTAGTAATGTGACGGGATCACATTACTGACACTGACCTAAGAGGACCGATGCCAAGGTCATGTCAATAAGACTGACCTTAGAGTTTCCTCGGGCAAGATCCCAACAAGAATAAATAAATCACTGCCTTGAGAACTAAATAAAAGAACTTTTCATACGTAGCAGTTAAACAAAAGCGACAGTGTTAAGACAAGAATATATACCGATTCATTTTCGCCTTCAGTACTCGAGACATGAATATAAACGAATAATAGACACGTCTTGCGTTCTTAAGTGGTATTTGAAGACTTTTTTTTATTACCAATGTTCATATTTACAGTTAGCTGAAAAACTTTTGCCAATATAAGTATTCCTTTATGGTACATCTATGGTACTGTAGCTAAAGTTTTACAAGAACAAAAGAGGCAAAAGAATAGATAACTTCATTTTTCTTTAAATTAAATATATCAAAATACTCTGCAAACCAATCTAAAAAGTTGAAATATGAAGGAAAAAAGTTACATAGAAATCGAAAGTGTGAGTAAAGAACGAAAAGACAAAATACCGTGATTTGAACAATACACAAATAAACCATACCCCCGGCCGGGATTGAACCCGCGGTCATAATGTCTCAAAACTCCAGCCCGTCGTGTTAGCCACTAGACCAGCTAGCCACAATAAGATTCATCCAACTAGGTATATTTCTACACCATAGGAAGGTTAGCACAGGCACCTCTGCATTTGTGGTCACAGAGGTGCCTGTGCTAACCTTCCTATAGTGTAGAAATATACCTAGTTGGATGAATCTTATTGTGGCTAGCTGGTCTAGTGGCTAACGCGACGGGCTGGAGTTTTGAAACTCTATGACCGCGGGTTCAATCCCGGCCGGGGGTATGGTTTATTTGCAATCGTGTCATTACGATTTCTTAAGTCAATACACAAATAACCCGCACACAGGAGAGAATCTGTTGACGATGCTTCGGTCCGACCTGGATCATTCTCTAAGTGACACGTCGCAAGTTTCTCTTTCCTATGCGCTGGTTATTTATATAAAGTAAGAGTCCTCTATGGGCGAAAGGGTTGTTAAAAAAGACGTGTGATCATTGAGATGTAACGTTGACCTGGTCTCCAAGACACTACTGGCTGGCCAGCTACAACATTAAAGCTCCCTCAATACCTGAAAATCTCTCTCTCTAACCTTCACCTTTAACGGCAAGCAATTACGAATGCGTTTATTAAAAGAAATTTGGTATTTGAGCAGTGTGCTGTTACCCTTATATATATGACAGTGGCATAGTGGGAATAAAAAGAAGAGTCCCAAATTTTTATAACGTTTCACTAAACACAGCTTTTCAAGCACTTGATAAACTCAATGTTAAGTAAAGGATCTCAAATAGGCGAATGCATACTGGTGAAACAAACACACACACACACACAAAAATAAAAACAGTGCAACTAACAAATTGAAAGGTTTAGTGAGAAGTGGATGTGTAAAAATGTTACCATGATACCTGCTTGTGCTCGTCCAAGAATTCTCATCATGCTACACTGCACATATTATGTCCATGCTGAACCACATATCGATATCAGTGATAATTTGTGTGCGTTTAACTAACTTATGAGAGAGACTTCGCTCAATACATTGTTACCTTCGTTACAGTGTTTCACTCTTTCACCACCAGTGCATCATCTGTGCCATAAAAGAAATTAACATTAACTTATATGTAGTCTAGGCATTTGCAGACGTTGTTACTTGTTTTCCCAATGATCAAATATTAAATCATTTACATTATTTTAGAATTCTCTTTTATTTATTTTTGCAAAATTCATACATAAAAAAGTTCCATTAAATTCTATCATCTTGTCTCTCATCTCCTAATGACTGGGACCACGTCATTTCCATTTGCAGGAATAACACAACAGTCACACTCAACTACTCATTCTCTCCACACCTGTAAAGACACAAGCTTCAGAACGAGCTTTTTTTGGAACAACGTCTTTTCTAATGCTTTAGGATGTTATTGCCATGTGATTAAAGCTCTAACAGAGAAACAGTGCTTAATTGTATGGTTATCTTAGCATATCGGAAGTACGACATTCTTCTGCACACATGGCAACATCTGCCACGCTATTGTTCTTACGTTGGGCGGAAATCTTACCAGCCTGGCTGCAAGAGTAACATGCCAGTTTCGCAGTTAGTGGACGGTGGATAGAGCCTCCACTATCCCTTACACTAAATGATGCCCACGGGTTTAGAGCCTCTGTAAGAAGCGTTTAAAAGAAAATCCTTTTTTTGTACCAAACCAAATACGCTAAAAGATGTTCATTGTGTATTGTGTCAATTGCACGCACTATACAATTTGTGGAACCGCTGGAAATGAGTGACAAAAACTCAATCACGAATTTAAAAATAATAAAGCCCCAGTATAAACATCACTAATTAAAGTCATAGAATCTGGAACAAAATGAAAAAAAAATATCTTTTGTAATATCACTTGAAACTAATAGTAACAATACAGAATAATGGCAGAGTCGCTCAAGACTTAAGGGATGACAAGACAGTATTTATATCTCTAAAAAAAAGGCAACGACAACGACGACACCTATAAAGGCAGGAGTCTCCCTGTGTACTGTGGGAAAAGTGCTCCTTTTTTTGCGCAGTGTAACAGTTTAACAACTCACATCTCTGGCCATGTATTACAGGAAATTTAGTGGGGTTGTCAGGCGTGAGTGACTGTGATGACACGCTGCTGCTGCTTCGTCAACAATTTAAGAAAAAATTAACAAAAAAAGAAAGTGAACGGAGACAGCTGTTCTCTTTTATCTGCCTGGATCTCATTCAGTGCCTTGACGCCTAGAGGAAATATCGACAGATTTAAACGATACCATGAGTGCTAGAAGGCATTATGAAGGCTAGATTGTGCTGGGAATACTAGACGGTACCGGGAAAGCTAAATGGTACCGCGAATGCTAGACTATACTGTGAATGTTAGTTAGGACCAGAAATGCTGGACTGTACCGTGGCAGCTACAATAACTGATAGCTAGATGCTACTATAACAGCCAAATGGTGCAGTAAATGCTACAGGGAACAGCAAAAGCTAGATGGTACAGTGGAATCTAGACAGTCGGTGACATCTAGAGGATACAGACACACAGGTATGGCAGGTGTTGTCCATCTTGCATATATGGGATTCAGTTCTAAGTTTTTCATGGTTTTTGAAACATTTGAATAATAACAACACCTGACTTTTCCAGTTTACTTATTTTTTGCATACTGTCCTAATGTCTTTCCCACAAGCTTTGGATATTACGTATACATTAAATACAAAATATGTAAATTATATATTTCATATATACTGTATACGTAATATCCATAGCAGGCGGAAGAGACATTACGGCACTAACTGATGTGCAGTCAACGTTTCGGCGACAAAACCATCACCATCATCAGGCTACATTTATGAACATGACATGACATAATATTTATATATATATAATGTATTCTCGTGGAGTTTTCCTAAAACAAATTTGCACTTTTGTGGCAAAATGACTGCTGCTTTATTAAAGAGATCGCAAACACTGTTATTGGTGGTTCGAGTTCTGAGGACCGATTCCGATTCGCTAATGTTGCCATTCAACTCAAACAAATGCATTAACTTCTCGATATCGTGATGCACTAACTGTTGTGGGTGGCATCTTGAAAGAAGGGAGGGAGGGAAGGTGATACTATATCTTAGACAGGAATGAATTTGGAAATAGCCTGGGGCAGCATAACAGTTTTTTTCTGTAAATTGAATTGAAAGAATTATTTCATGATCAGGAATGAAGGTCTTATGATATTTAGTTTGATCATGAAGATTGTGACACTGATTTTTACGTTAAAAAAAGTGATTTAAGTTTGCTCTAATAACTTCATAAACCATCGTCCAGTCAAGAATTTGCTGGTAAAGATTTCTGACGCTTGTGATTAGAGGACAGACTGTTGAGAACTATAAATAACAAAGACACTCAGTAGAACCCACTCCGAGGACAGCGAGAAGTGAGCTTCTACACAAGATGGACAGCAAACAGCAACCCCACACTGACTGTATCCTTCATTTATTCCTAGGACGACTCGAATCTGGAATATTTTCGTACAACATGACATCAACGAAACAAAGTCAGTTGATCAAATGAAACTTCTGGCCCAAAGATGACTCCAACTTCATCCTATTCCATATTTGTATGTTTCTTAATAAAAAGGCTTTCAAATGTGCTGATGTGGGTAACAGCCCTTAGCTTGTAAAACCCTGTGTAAAAGAAAAACTTATTAATTAGAAAGCGTTTTTAATAAGATCATGGAAGATCACTCAGTAACCTTAACACTCACCATTCCAGTATGCTTTCTTCAGCGCCCAGTCCAGCGTTTCCTTTCTCTTTCTCTCAGTCAACACTCCCTATTATCTTTTACTCCTATAACTCCCAGTGCATCTCTCCACTGGCCTCTCAAACTCCAACCTTCTCTCCACCCTCTCTCCAGTCACTTCACAAACCCAGGTTCACCTCACCCAGTTCCTCCTGCATATCCGGTTCAATTCATATAATAACAGAAACACGGAAATTTTGATGAGTTTTCCCAATGAAGCTGAACTATCGACAGAAATCTATTTTTTTTTTTCCATGAAATACAGTTGGTCACGTAATGAATATAGAATGTACAGTTCATTATTGAATTTACGCTGGCGTCGCTACAACGAAGAATATATACAACTAGATTTTACTACGAGGCTTCACTACAACGAGGCTTTGTTATAGAAGCTTGGCTACAACGCAGCTTCGCTACAATGGGGCTTTGCTATAGAAGCTTCGCTACAACGAGACTCCGCTACAAAGAGGGTTCACTACAACAAGATCACTTCCTGTATCGTAGCACTATAAAACAATAGTTTGTTTTTACACAAGAATCTGCAGCATTATCATCACGTTGATCCTCTCCCACTTCCCGAGGAGACAGCCGCATACACAAGCCTTTCATTATACATTTATTTCCACGATATTAATAAAAATCTTACAGCAGATATGCAAGATTTGCTGTAATTAATAATAATGTGTGTGTTTGTGTGTGTGTGTACTCACCTAGTTGTACTCACCTAGTTGAGGTTGCAGGGGTCGAGTCCAAGCTCCTGGCCCCGCCTCTTCACTGGTCGCCACTAGGTCACTCTCCCTGAACCATGAGCTTTATCGTACCTCTGCTTAAAGCTATGTATGGATCCTGCCTCCACTACATCTCTTCCCAAACTATTCCACTTCCTGACTACTCTGTGGCTGAAGAAATACTTCCTAACATCCCTGTGATTCATCTGTGTCTTCAGCTTCCAACTGTGTCCCCTTGTTGCTGTGTCCAGTCTCTGGAACATCCTGTCTTTGTCCACCTTGTCAATTCCTCTCAGTATTTTGTAAGTCGTTATCATGTCCCCCCTATCTCTCCTGTCCTCCAGTGTCGTCAGGTTGATTTCCCTTAACCTCTCCTCGTAGGACATACCTCTTAGCTCTGGGACTAGTCTTGTGGCAAACCTTTGCACTTTCTCTAGTTTCTTTACATGCTTGGCTAGGTGTGGGTTCCAAACTGGTGCCGCATACTCCAATATGGGCCTAACGTACACGGTGTACAGGGTCCTGAACGACTCCTTATTAAGATGTCGGAATGCTGTTCTGAGGTTTGCCAGGCGCCCATATGCTGCAGCAGTTATTTGGTTGATGTGCGCTTCAGGAGATGTGCCTGGTGTTATACTCACCCCAAGATCTTTTTCCTTGAGTGAGGTTTGTAGTCTCTGGCCCCCTAGACTGTACTCCGTCTGCGGTCTTCTTTGCCCTTCCCCAATCTTCATGACTTTGCACTTGGTGGGATTGAACTCCAGGAGCCAATTGCTGGACCAGGTCTGCAGCCTGTCCAGATCCCTTTGTAGTTCTGCCTGGTCTTCGATCGAATGAATTCTTCTCATCAACTTCACGTCATCTGCAAACAGTGACACCTCAGAGTTTATTCCTTCTGTCATGTCGTTCACAAATACCAGAAACAGCACTGGTCCTAGGACTGACCCCTGTGGGACCCCGCTGGTCACAGGTGCCCACTCTGACACCTCGCCACGTACCATTACTCGCTGCTGTCTTCCTGACAAATATTCCCTGATCCATTGTAGTGCCTTCCCTGTTATCCCTGCTTGGTCCTCCAGTTTTTGCACTAATCTCTTGTGTGGTACTGTGTCAAACGCCTTCTTGCAGTCCAAGAAAATGCAATCCACCCACCCCTCTCTCTCTTGTCTTACTGCTGTCACCTTGTCATAGAACTCCAGTAGGTTTGTGACACAGGATTTCCCGTCCCTGAAACCATGTTGGGTGCTGTTGATGAGATCATTCCTTTCTAGGTGTTCCACCACTCTTCTCCTGACAATCTTCTCCATGACTTTGCATACTATACATGTCAGTGACACTGGTCTGTAGTTTAGTGCTTCATGTCTGTCTCCTTTTTTAAAGATTGGGACTACATTTGCTGTCTTCCATGCCTCAGGCAATCTCCCTGTTTCGATAGATGTATTGAATATTGTTGTTAGGGGTACACATAGCGCCTCTGCTCCCTCTCTCAGGACCCATGGAGAGATGTTATCTGGCCCCATTGCCTTTGAGGTATCTAGCTCACTCAGAAGCCTCTTCACTTCTTCCTCGGTTGTGTGTACCGTGTCCAGCACCTGGTGATGTGCCACACCTCTCCGTCCCTCTGGAGCCCCTTCTGTCTCCTCTGTGAACACTTCTTTGAATCTCTTGTTGAGTTCCTCACATACTTCACGGTCATTTCTTGTTGTCTCTCCTCCTTCCTTCCTTAGCCTGATTACCTGGTCCTTGACTGTTGTTTTCCTCCTGATGTGGCTGTATAACAGCTTCGGGTCAGATTTGGCTTTCGCTGCTATGTCGTTTTCATATTGTCGTTGGGCCTCCCTTCTTATCTGTGCATATTCGTTTCTGGCTCTACGACTGCTCTCCTTATTCTCCTGGGTCCTTTGCCTTCTATATTTCTTCCATTCCCTAGCACACTTGGTTTTTGCCTCCTTGCACCTTTGGGTGAACCATGGGCTCATCCTGGCTTTTTCATTATTCCTGTTTCCCTTGGGTACAAACCTCTCTTCAGCCTCCTTGCACATTGTTGCTACATATTCCATCATCTCATTAACTGGCTTCCCTGCCAGTTCTCTGTCCCACTGAACCTCGTTCAGGAAGTTCCTCATTCCCGTGTAGTCCCCTTTCCTGTAGTTTGGTTTCATTTGTCCTGGCCTTCCTGCTTCCCCCTCCACTTGTAGCTCTACTGTGTATTCGAAGCTCAAAACCACATGATCGCTGGCCCCAAGGGGTCTTTCATATGTGATGTCCTCAATATCTGCACTGCTCAAGGTGAATACTAAGTCCAGTCTTGCTGGCTCATCCTCTCCTCTCTCTCTTGTAGTGTCCCTTACGTGTTGGTACATGAAGTTTTCCAGTACCACCTCCATCATCTTAGCCCTCCATGTATCTTGGCCCCCATGTGGCTCCAAGTTCTCCCAGTCGATCTCCTTGTGGTTAAAGTCGCCCATGATCAGGAGCTTTGCCCTGCATGCATGAGCTCTTCTGGCCACTGCAGCCAGTGTGTCAACCATCGCTCTATTGCTCTCGTCATACTCATGCCCTGGTCTCCTGCTGTTCTGTGGTGGGTTATACATCACTGCTATTACCACCTTGGGACCTCCAGAGTGAAGCGTTCCCGCTATGTAATCACTTTCTTCTCCGCTGTCTCCTCTCTCCAGCTCATCAAAATTCCATCGGTGTTTGATCAGCAGTGCCACTCCTCCACCCCCCCCCTGTTCCTTCTGTCTTTCCTCAGGATCTGGTATCCCGTTGGAAAGATGGCATCTGTTATCATACCTGTAAGCTTGGTTTCTGTGAGCGCTATGATGTCCGGTGATGTCTCTTTGACTCTTTCGTGCCACTCCTCCCACTTGTTTGTTATTCCATCAGCGTTTGTGTACCATACCTTCAGTTTCCTTTCCAATACTGTGGTTTGGGGGGCCTGTGGGGGTGGGAGACCTGGTAGCATACTGTGGGATTCTATGATTGGGGGTTGGGTGGAAGCTGTGGGTATGGATTGTAGTGTGTGTTGGGATGGTGTGATAGGTTGTGGGGTTCTGAGGATAGTTGTGTGTGTGCTTGCCCTTGCTTCTCTGTTCTGCTCTGACTGACCTCTGCTGGTTCCATCCTTGTTTCCTTTCCTATCTCCTTTCGCTTTTTTGTCCTCTCCCTCAGCTGCTGTCTCTCTGTTTGTGTTCTGTCTCTGTCTAGGAACACCTTCTTGTACTCTTCCGAGTTTTTCAACCTTGGTTTCTCTTGGAGGATCCTGTTCCTCACTGTTTCTGTCCTGAGAATCAGCTTGATCGGTCGGTTTCTCCCCTTCACGTACCCCCCTATTCTCTGAAAATTTACAATCTCGTCCATGTCTTCTCCCCCTATTTCCGTGATGATTTTCCCAATCTCCTTTCTTTCTTCCTGCCGTCTTTCA
>NW_027198332.1:35000-45876 GCF_038502225.1 Cherax quadricarinatus
TTTAAAGAATTTGCATACACTATACGTTATACCAACAGATGGTGTGCTTTGCTAGAGACGGCGGTGTCTACTGACACAGATGTGATTGTATTAGATGTCATTTATCTAGCCACAGAGGACTGAATCGTGGGCATTCCGGTCCAACTCTGAAAGATCTCCACAACAATAATATTTCTCAAAACGGTAAACGGTATTTCTCTTCCCAGTTCCCAATTATTATTAAATTCTTTGTTATTATGCATGTTTTGTGCAGGTGCTCACTTGTATGTGTTCACTTGTATTTGGTTTCAGATTTGTGTTTGGTTTTCAGCTGCTGACTCTGACTTCGCTGGCCGTTACTGGGCTCACTTTTTCTCCTGGTTTAGAGAGCGTCATCGTGCCTCTTCTTAAAGCTATGTATAGATTCTGCCTCAACTGCTCCAGTTTGTGTGTGTGTGTGTGTGTGTGTGTGTGTATACCTAATTTCCTTGTTGGAGAGAGAAAGAATTTCATCTCTTAGCTCCTCCTCTTCGCTACTAACAATAGACTTTACCGATTCCCAGCTTCCAGGGGCTGGCTCGTCTTTCAGCTTCCGGGGGCTGGCTCGTCTCTCAGCTTCCAGGGGCTGGCTCGTCTTTCAGCTTCCAGGGGCTGGCTCGTCTTTCAGCTTCCGGGGGCTGGCTCGTCTCTCAGCTTCCAGGGGCTGGCTCGTCTTTCAGCTTCCAGGGGCTGGCTCGTCTCCCAGCTTCCAGGGGCTGGCTCGTCTCCCAGCTACCAGGGGCTCGTCTGCCTACAGTATGGAGCTGACCTTCAGTAAGTGTTGTGTTCCGCTTACTGACCACCTTGAGTCAGGAAAAACTATTTCCTTGTATCTTTTTAGCTCATCTACGTCATTAGCTATCATCCATCGTCCATGGCTTCTCCCAGTATTTAAAATAGTGTATCCCTCTCAACTTTGATCTCTTTGCCAGCGATATATGTTTTTTTCTTCTCAGAAGCCTTTTACTTTGCACTAATTTTTTCTATCACGTTGCTAGTTTCTTTCCTTCCAGACAGCTCTCTAGATACCTTGGTAAACATTTCTCTAAACCTTCAGTTGAAGTCAACCTCCCTCCATACTGAATTTTATTACATAGTCCCTCAGTGTCGTCTTCCTCCGTGTGTAGCTACGCAACCGTTCCAGATACGTTTTGGTCTTTGCTTTTTTTTCGACTTTTTGCGTTTCCCTTCTTGTCCATTCCTCTCACCTCCTATAAATTTTCATATTTTCTTCATCGGTATAAATTTTCACTGACTAGTTGAAGCATAGACTCACGTGATCATTCTGTTCTGTATATTCTCTCTGTGGTCCCCAAGGCGGTGATAGGCCATCGAACATCCGGCGGTACTTTTCAAAGTCTGTTTCACTGATGAACGTAAACCAAAGCTGGACAATGTTTGATGGTTAAAAACCACGTCACTAAAATCGTCAAAGACACAGGTGACCTGTACTTTGGCATCAATGAGACACCAGGCCGCCGCCTCCAGCTACCAGCGTAGAGAGCAACTGAAGGAACCCAGTAGCCTTCAGAAGAGGAAATTGATCGTTGCCATACCAGAGTGAAAGGAAGAAAGGGTAGAAGGCGAGGGGGATAAAGAACAGTGGGAAAGTGTGGGAGAGAGGAATGGGGTCACAAGCTTCGAGAGGTGGTAGAGGACAATGGAGGTGGGCGATGGAGGTTAGAGTAGTTATTTAATCATTATAGAGGAGACGAGTGTTGGGAAGATGGTAGGGCCGGCCCGATACAGGTGCTGTGGAAGATATTTTTTTGCCCTGCTGTTGTCTTCTGGGGAGGGGAAAGGAAAGTATGAGATGGGTTCAAGGAGTGCAATATAGGGAGTTAAGCGCTCCATTTTTCTCTACACTACTCTTTGGTGTTATTCTTCACTTCTCTTTTATGTTGCTAAGTGAACTTGCTATGTTGCTTGCTCTCGCCCTCTATCTCTCTCTCTCTTTCGATATTGATTCGGTTTGACATGCTGTTTCGAGCCACTATCGTACTTTCCGACTAGGTACAAATTTGTTGAATGCTATTCAGTTTTATGAAGCACTGTATATGATTCCTCCACTTCTGCATTTATGGAGTTTCTCGAGAGGTTGTTGTTTACTGTTATGCCAAGATACTTTTTTTTATTTAAAGCAAACACAATGCACGGAAGATGTTTTGCTGTTTATTTACATTCTCGGAAAAACTTTGGGCTACTGAACAAATGCATATCTTTATCCAAGGCTTTTAAAGATTTTATCAAACAATCAACATTCTTCTTGGAGATAATTTCCCCTTGCAAATAGATTCACTTTTATATACCATGTATGTCCTTGAAAGGCGAGTGTCCATGCATATCTTTTTGGGTATGCCTAAAATCTCATCATAATCTGCATTTGAATATGCATAACATTTTTTACTTCATATAAATATATTTATATTTCGCCAAAATAATATTCAACATTAGTGCAGCATATAGTGTTCATTACACATTCAACAGGAAGTTACACAAGCCTGGCTGGATACCTCTTCGTCAAGTGTTAGTAATTTCTATTCAGACTCTTGCTCTCGTAGCACACACTCGGAGTCTGGCCAGAATTTGGAATAACAAGATTACTCTCACCCTCTTGTTTTAATTATTTATATTAGCTACACATTCAATAATTGATATGCCCTGTGGAACACCAATTGCCATGTCTTGGTTGGCTTCTTAGCGTACCATCAACCAACCAGCATTCTCACTACAAAGTGTATATATAATATGCCGCACTCCCTGCATCAACGGAGCTAGAGTATGGTAACACTCAGCAACAAGTCAACCATCTTTGCCATCAAAATATATAAACCATTTGAATTCGTTTTATAATTTGTGGCGAATTATATGCCAATGTGTGTGTGTGTGTGTGTGTGTGTGTGTGTGTGTGTGTGTGTGTGTGTGTGTGTGTGTGTGTGTGTGTGTGTGTGTGTGTGTGTGTGTGTGTCCCCCAATGCTAATGGGAGCTTCATTTGGTAGGATTCAAACCCGTCACATACTGGACTGAAAAAGGTTAGTGGAGGTCGCCAACTGCGACCCTGAACTGCATGTCTTCACTAAGATCTCCTCAAGCTCTTCACCTGCTTGTTGTCAATAAAAATCCATGAAAAAGTTACAATAGTTTATAAAAGTTCTTGTTACTTTGACAACTAATAGGGTGAAGAGCTGCACTCTGACCAGAATTGTTATTATCATAGTCACTGAGAAGCTCTAAACCCATATGGGTCATGCAGCCCCAAAGGCCTGGAGGAAGTTAAGTTTGATCGAAGGTGAGAATAATTCAAATACTTTGGATCAAGAGCCCTTCACCAGCATCAAGGCTCTTCCCTGAAGTGTCAAAGCGGATGACAGGGACCTTCAACCACAATCTACCAATTTTGAACGAATATTCTCAATTTCTAACAAAATTACGACGTATTACTAAATCGGATTTTGAACAGAATCTAATACCAAATTTTCATCAGAATCCATTTATCCACTTTTTTTTCTGGTTAGTTTTATAACAAATGCACAAACACGTAAATATTCACGCGCAATAGAGACGAACATGTCACGGCTGTGGTACTAATAAGAGAGAGATTATTATCAATATTATGTGGGAGACGAACGGAGGCAGCGAGGGACTCTGATCACATAGCTACTGACTGCATGAATCAACTACAGTGTCACACACTCAACTACGGTGTCACACACTCAACTACGGTGTCACACATTCAACTACAGTGTTACACACAATCATCTACAGTGTAGCACAATCAACTACAATATACCACTCAACTACAGTGCCACACTCACTCAACTACAGTGTCACACAATCAACTACAATATCACACTCTACACTCATAAAAAGCACCCATCCGAGGCCTATTAACCCAAAGAGAAACCTGCCCACCTTCTTCTTACCCAACATTTAAAAGACCAACACTCAGAGATCTAATCTTATAAATGTGACTGCTATTCCTTGGAAATCTTCAAAAACTATTGAAATTGCCTTAAAACCGGTCGAAATACTCTTGTAAACTATGAGCTGAACAAAAAAACACTGACACTATAAACTTCCACGAAGTGCAGCAAAAAACTATTAGATGATATATTAGTAACGAGTGCTGAGAAATCTTGAAAGATTAAAAATGAAATCAATTCAGCGTGACATCCCACGCTCGACTTTGCGCAAAGCAATCCAGGAGAAAGACGCCTTGGGTTTTGTCTGTTACGGGTCAACGCCTACGACAGGAAACTCATGGAGCCGCAGCCCCCGAAACGTCCCAGTGTCTGGGAATTATCCCTGTAGTGAACCAGGGGATGTAGCAGCCTTCGGGCGTTCAAACGGTTGAGTGAATTTTGTGATCAGCGCGATAAATAGCCAGTTTTTGACCACAGTCTTGCTCTGTAGGAAGCTCCTAGCCTTTCTTGGGTCATGGATATTTCCTTTGGATATTATTCCAGCCCAGTGTCATGTCGTAAACGTTTTCTAAAACATTTATGAGATATTGTCCAATTAGTTTTCTAACGTAAAAGTTATTAATTTTACTGAAGTAATTATCCGTTAGTACAGAAATGCTGACGGATAATTTTTCGTCAGTATTTTTCAAGCTGAAGAATTCAACACTTGTACAACTTGTCAGACACTACAACATGTGGATAATTTTTCATCTTGTCGGTACTGTATATCATTCGTGTATAATTTTCAAGCTATTGGACTTTAAAATAAATTATGATTTCATGTTTTCTACAGTAACTTGCCATTTACAAAAGTTGCTAGCAACAGCTTTTGTGTAGTGCTTAATGAAAGAAAGGTAAGGAGAGGAAACCTTTTATTTAACTCCGTTTCACCCGCTGCGAGGCGTCTCAAAATAAGTGACTAACAGTGCTATTGTCTTTGTTTCATCATTCATCGACTTTCACTATCTGCTACTTGCCAATTTTTATGCAGGCATGCTTATTAAAAGTGATAAACATCTTTGCAGTAATTACAGGAAGACCAGGCTCAAAAATTTATCATGCCACAGCATAGGACAAAGTGGTAATTTTGTTTTGAAAACCTTCAGTTAATTCGTACAAAACATAAATTCAAATACTCGAAGCTTTGCACTTGTATAGTCTTGCGATCAGTGCTTTCCGAGTCTTAGCTCAAATACAAATTTTAACATCCGCATGTACTGCTGTTAATGGAAGATATACGGTTAATAATTAAGGCTGGTCAGTATATAGTTAATAAAGTAAGGCAAGAAATAGGTAAGGCTGGTCAGTATATGACAATAAATACAGGTGACTATATCACGGTAAAATATAAGTATGGTCAGTAAGACCGTTCTGCACTTGCACAGGCTATTTGGACATAAATATAACACGTGTGGGGTTATAACCCGCGATCAGAGAGTCACAAAACTCCAGACCGTCGCGTTAGCCACTGGATGCGCTAGCTACAATAAGATTCATGCAACTAGGTATATTTCTACACTCACGATTTCATGAGTCTATTTGGACATAACAGAGTAAAGCTGGGCTGTACTAAACTAAGGCTGGATTAACAAGACTAGTTTCACCCTTCGCTGAAGAGAAGAAAAACGAAGACTTGATTATATATGGCGAAATAAGGCTGATTTTTACATTAGAAAACTTATCTGTATTTCCAAAGGTTCATCTGTACATAAAGTAATGGGACTGTACGTAATGAAGTTAGGCTGGTCTGTCCATAGCTAGATAAGGCTGAAAAAATGGCAAGTAACGTTATGTAGTCCACAGCTGCGTCCATACATTTTGTCCACTCAACTTATCTGGTCGTCTGGGTTTCCTACTGCCCAGTGTGGTATAACCTGACCCATTTTATACTTGAGGTGGTGCCTGGCCTGACCTGTCTTACTAACAGTGACACGCCCGTGGTCGATCCCTCCACACTGAGCTGACCTGCCGACTGCAGTTTCTCATTAATAAATCACTTCTCTTCCTCACCAATAACAATAACCTTGAAAGGAGAGTTACTTCCTCCTGAGTGCTCACACTCTGATAATGTAGACCACGAGAGAGAGACTACTCACACAAGACCGGCACTTGATGCTGTCACCCACGCCAGAAATACTTGGGTAAAGATACACCGACTACAAACCACACACTCGGGAAAGAACGTAAGTGATGGTTTCCAGGTCTTGATTACAGCTGCTCTCTTGTTAATGCAATATTGCACGTTATATAATGGGGACACTTCAGTCTGAAAATATAAAAGAGTAAAGGCTCTTACGATACATTATCATCAGAGACATTTACTGTAGAGTGAAAATAGCCACATAAACACCGTTCTCTCTTTCCCACAAGTTCATTCTAGCACCATAAGTGATAAACGTTCAAAACTGAGATTTGCAGGCTTTTTCTCAGATACTTCGTTGCTAGCCGTATTGAGGCTATTTTTGTAATTTACTTTTTGTCCTCAAATATAGGGTTTTAGAGGTATATGCAACGTAGTCTTTCTCAGCCAACCTAAATTAACGTAACCTAAAATAAAATATTAAAATAAATGGAAGAGTTAAGAAATTGACATTAAGTACCATGTCAAACAAAAGCTAATGTGCTAAAAATTGCATTGGTTCTATATAAACTCTAATATTTTTGAGTAGAAGAGGAGACTCGAATCATGCACCCACAAGGCGAGCATCAATTATCATCAGGGCTTATCGGCTCAGAACGATAAAATAGAGTAGAATTTTCTTAATTTTAAATTACTGCAGCCACGGAGAAAGACAAAAGCAGCAGAGAGTAATACAAGTCCTGGAGAATGTTTAGTAATAAAGTTTGGGCAAGTCCAATTCTTTGAAAAAAAAAAAACTTTACCATCAAGGTACCTCCCACTGAAGTGCTTTGAAATTTGGTTGTGTTTTTTACTGGTTTCGTATGTTCAAAGAGAAGCCAGAAAGAATATTATGAAGATCTCTGTTTATATCTCTCTTGTCTCTACTTAATTAACTATATATATTTGCATTCCTGGACTATGTCGTATGTAAATAAGTACATTAATATACTTAAAGAGGCTACTGTAAATTTAATTTTAGCAGTCATTAAAACTAACATTCCTGGGAGAGCGCTAAACCAGAAGAGGTCATACAGATCCTGGAAAATGGAAGGCAATAAAGGAACCTCCGTTGAAGAACAGAAGTTCACCTTCCACACAGGCGAGCCACCAATAGTTACTACCTCTCCGACCTTGAAATAGCAGTGTGCTGCCTAGCTATAATTCATATACGAAAAAATCGATATAACGGACTTCTAAAATTACGAACAAAACCTGCTGAGTAGGCTGAGGTGTTCAGGTCAGTCCTCCATAATAACTGGCCGAGGTGTTCACGTCAGTCCTCCCACATAGCAAATATGACAGCACAGCGATCAACCTGGGACTCTGCCGCAATTTAGTACTCTGCCGCAATTTAGTACTTTATTCATAAAATGATTCATCATAACACGTCTGCGTCTGTTGTAACACGTCTGAGTCCGTTGTAGCATGGCTGAGTCTTTCATAGCACGTCTGTTGCAATATGTCTGATGTTTTGCAACACATCTGTTGTAAAATGTCTATTTTGCAACACGTCTGTTGCAATATTTGTTGCAACACGTCTGTTGCACTATTTGTTGCAACACGTCTGTTGCACTATTTGTTGCAACACGTCTGTTGCAATATTTGTTGCAACACGTCTGTTGCAATATTTGTTGCAACACGTCTGTGTTGCAATATATGTTGCAACACATCTGTGTTGCAATATATCTATGCTGCAACACGTCTGTGTTGCAATATATCTGATACGTTGTAACACATCTGTCGCAATACGTCTATGTTGCAACACGTCTGTTGCATTATGTCTGATATGTTCCAACAGGTTTCTCTTTTAAAAAAGCTGTATATTAAACAACGCATATACCTTTGGTGCCTAGACAAAAAAAAAGTAAAAACGTTAAATTAACTCGCTTCAGAAATTTAAAGCAATTAATTAAATAAAAAAATTAATGCTAGTGATTATGTAATACAATAAATTAACTAATAACATGTGTAATCCCTACGGGTTTAGTGCTTTTTTTACAATTAACAACTTAATTAATTTAAATGATGGCTAGAAGCAAGAGCAAAAATTATATCCTTTCAAAATCATTTTACAGGAATTATTGAAGCTTAACTGGAGGAGTATGTTGGTTGGCAGGAATTATTGGAACTTACTGGAGGGATATGTTGGTTGGCAGGAATTATTGGAACTTACTGGAGGGGTATGTTGGTTGGCAGGAATTATTGGAACTTACTGGAGGGATATGTTGGTTGGCAGGAATTATTGGAACTTACTGGAGGGATATGTTGGTTGGCAGGAATAAATACTCAATCCAGCACTTGGTGATGCTTTACTTTCGTTTCAGAGAGGCTTGCTGTCTGAACTCACCAAATTTTCCAACCTGTGCCTGGCTGGCAGTGTCCCAGAGAGGCCATCAGACCCCTTTTCTGCTGCCCACGCAGCACGAGTATACATCAACAACATGTCCGATGAAAAATCCTTGACAAAATTGGACTTTGCCAATGCTTTCAACTCAGTCAGAAGGGATGCTGCTCTCCAAGCAGTTTATAGAAACTTCCCTCTATCCCTTCATAGAATCGTGTTATAGTGTGACTTCCAAACTATTGTTTGGGGACCATGAAATTGACTCGTGTGAGGGTGTGCAACAGGGGGACCCTCTCGCCCCCTTTCTATTCTGTTTGGTCATCAAGGAAGTCACAGAAGCACTCTCCAGTGAGCTCAATATCTGGTTCTTGGATGATGGTACCCTAGCTGGCACAACAGAATCTCTCCTAGAGGACATCAGAAAAATTAAAGACATGGGAGAAAGCCTGGGCCTATCTTTAAACCCCACCAAATGTGAAATAGTTTCTACCAATCGACAGATGATCCAGAATATTAGTGCTGTTTTACCAGGAGCACGAGCCATTGATCCAGCCAATAGCACTCTCCTTGGTGCTCCTCTTGGGTCCAATGCCATCGATCTGATCCTAGAAAAAAAAGTCTCAGACCTCCGGACGATGGAAAGCAGGATGAAAGACATTGATACACATGATGCCTTCTACCTACTCACCAGGTGCCTGTCAATCCCAAAACTTACCTACTTTCTGAGATGCTCCCCAGCCTTCAGCAGTCCAAAACTCAAGGAATATGACTCTCTCCTTAAGACCATGCTAGAGAGTGTATTGAATCTTTCCCTTGAAGATGGACAGTGGTTGCAAGCCTCACTTCCGGTCAGGCTTGGGGGGCTGGGAGTACGCAGATCCTCCCAGATTGCTCTACCAGCTTTCCTATCCTCTTCCATAGCATCAAACGAGTTAATAAGACAAATTCTTCCTGATAACCTCAGTGACTCAGCAGGAATACAGGACCCTAACTATGCCAGTGCCATCACTGAATGGGAGACTCTTGCTGCTCCAGCACCAAACCCTAGTGCAGCACTGGCTTACAAACAGTCAAGCTGGGATGGCCCGATCGCTGAAAAGGTGCTTGCCAACATGCTCAGGGCTGTAACATCAGACAGGGAGACCGCCCGTCTCCAGGCTGTTAGTGCACCTCACTCCGGGGACTTCCTCCAAACAGTTCCCATATCGGCAATGGGAACGCGCCTCGACCCTAAGACCCTCCGTATTGCAGTGGCTCTGCGCCTTGCTGCCCCAATTCACACGGAATATACGTGTATTTGCGGCGAAGCGCAAGCCGACCAATATGGTCTACATGGTCTTAACTGTTCCAAAACCAAGGGCTGGCATGCAAGACACAATGAGGTCAACGACATCATAAAGAGAACCCTTGCTACAGCTGGATGCCCAGCCGAGAGGGAGCCCCGATCACTAGCAGCCAACAATACCCACAACCCAGCAAACTGCCCCGACGGGATCACCATCTATCCTTGGAAGAATGGCAAGCTCTTAGCATGGGACTATACCTGTGTGTCCACACTGGCTGACACCTATATCCATCACAGTGTCGGGCGACAGGGAGGAGCTGCTGACCACAGGGAGGAGTACAAGATCAGCAAGTACAGGGACATAAGCCAACAGTATCAATTTGTCCCAGTGGGATCAGAGACCTTGGGATCACGGGGAAAAAATGCCACACGTTTCCTTAAAGAACTGGGTTCCAGACTCATCGACACCACCAGGGACCCAAGGGCAGCCACTTTCATGTTCCAGCTCCTCATCGTGGCCATCCAGAGGGGAAATGCTTGCTGCATACTTGGCTCACGTCTAGCTTCGGAGGAGCTGGAGGAAATTCATAATCTTTGATATATTGCACAAATGTATTCATGTTTGTGTTTTCTGTCATTGTATTCTGTATATCAATAAAATTTCATATACAATATAAAATATAGGGAGCGGTAGGAGAAGAAAATATTCAAACAGCTCTAGGGAGAGCCAAGAGTTTTCCCTGGGGTACGTTTATTGTCTTTTCTGAGGATAAGGATCCCCAGTAAAGTGCTAGAGATGGTACCTCCCTATATTATCTATATATATATATATATATATATATATATATATATATATATATATATATATATATATATATATATATATATATATATATATATATATATATATATATATAAACATATATATATGTCGTGCCGAATAAGTAAAACTGGTCAATTAGCAAGAACTCATTTAAAATTAAGTCCTTTCTAAATTTTTCTCTTATACGTTTAAAGATATATTTTTTTCATTAATGTTAATGTAAAATTTTTAATTTGGCACCAAAAGAATCTTAGAAAACTTACCTAACCTTATTATAACAAGAACGATTTATTTTAGGCTAACTCAACTAAATATATTTTA
>NW_027198333.1:0-45849 GCF_038502225.1 Cherax quadricarinatus
TATAGTCCGTTTGAGCTGATCTTTGGGCACAATGTACGAGGTCCTCTTCGGGTGCTCAAAGAAGGATGGATGGGAGAAGACGTAAGCTCAGCACTCTACAACCCGTCTTCAAGGTTGCAGGTGGCACGTGAGTTAGCCACGGCTAACCTAAAAATAGCTCAAAGTAAGATGAAACAGAGGTATGACAAAAGTGCACAATTCCGCTCCTTCCATCCAGGAGACAAGGTGTTGGTGCAGGAACCTATACCTGGCCACACCTTGAAAGCTAGATATACGGGACCTATGCAGATTGTAAGTAGATTATCTGATTTAAATTATGTGGTAGCTCCCATTGATAAGACCTCAAAAACAAAAACTTACCACATTAATCAAATCAAGGCCTTTCATACACCAGATAAAGTCCCAGTAATGACTCTGTCCTCTACCTCTGAGGACGACTCTGACTCTTTGCACTCTATCTCTGAAATTAATACTAAACTTTCAAATTCTGTCCTCCTCAAGGATCCTAGCCCGTTAATGGATGGATTATCTGAAATACAAGCAACAAATTTAACTGAGCTTCTACAGTCATATCCTAATATTTTTTCGGATGTGCCGAAAAAATGTACGTTAGGTTACCATGATGTAGATGTGGGAAAATCTAAACCAATTAAACTCTCCCCCTACAGAGCTAATCCTGAAAAGCAAAGGCTACTTCAGCAGGAAGTAGACTTCTTGTTAGAACATGGTTTAGTGGAGGAGTCATCTAGTCCATGGGCTTCACCGTGCATCCTAGTAAAGAAGGCTGATGGAGGGTTTCGTATGTGCACAGACTACCGTAAAGTGAACGAGGTCACAATTACAGATGCTTACCCTCTTCCTCGTCTGGATGACGTAATTGACTTTGTGGGTAAGGCTACTTTTGTGTCCAAATTAGATCTCCTTAAAGGTTACTATCAGGTACCTTTGACAGATAAGGCGAAGGAAATCTCTGCCTTCGTAATTCCAGGAGGTCATTATCAGTATACAGTTACCCCCTTCGGAATGAAAAATTCCCCCTCTTCATTCCAGAAACTCATCCATCAGGCTATTAAAGGACTTGAAGGCACGGCAGCATACCTAGATGATATTGTTGTGGTGTCTGATACTTGGGATCAACACCTACTTAGACTTAAAGCTCTGTTTGAGACCTTTAAGAATTCCCAATTAACAGTTAATTTGTCTAAATCTTCCTTTGGCCAGGCCACTATCACTTTTCTAGGCCATGAAGTAGGTAGTGGTAATGTTGCACCTAAACTTGCTAAAGTTCTTTCGATTAAAGATTATCCAGTTCCTCATGATAGGAAATCTCTTCAACGTTTCCTAGGCATGATAGGATTTTACAGAAGATTCTGTAAGAATTTCTCAGATATTGTAGCCCCTCTTACCTCTCTTACCAGTCATAAAGTTCCCTTTAATTGGACGTCAGATTGTAACACTGCTTTTAATAAAGCAAAAAGATTATTGTGCTCTGCACCCATTCTCCTGTCTCCAGACTTCTCCAAACCTTTTTCATTACAGGTTGATGCTTGTGAGTCTGGGGTTGGGGCGGTACTATTACAAATCGGGAACAAGGAGTTGCAGCCTGTAGCATACTTTTCAGCTAAGTTCCAGCCACATCAGAGAGCTTACTCTACCATTGAAAAAGAAGCCCTCGCGCTGGTAATGGCTTTGGAGCATTTCGATGTTTATGTGGGCCAGACATCGCAGGTGGTCACAGTCTACAGTGATCACAACCCGTTAGTCTATCTCCAAGCCATGAAGAATCACAACACAAGGCTTATGCGTTGGACGCTCAGGCTGCAGCCCTATAACTTCAAAATTCGTTACATTGCCGGCAAAGAAAATGTGTTGGCAGACTCTTTGTCAAGAGTCTAGTTTATTATTTTATTTAGGTTAGGATGTATTTGTGGTAACCCCTTTCAAGCTCTTTTTTTTATCCCCTGATGTGGGGGTTTTTTTTTAGTGAGGGGATACGGGCTACCGTCCGCTTGTATCTTGGACCTATGTTGGCTTATCTGACTGCTGTCTCACTCTGAGTTTAGGGTTTGGCTTTCAGGCACTAGGAAAGCTGAGCTCTATCTAAGAGTTGGATGGTGGAGAGGATAGGCGGTCCCATTATTTTGTGCCATGGCGGCACGGTTACCACTGGGAGGTGGCAGCCTAATCCTGAGCCTTCTCGGGGGTGGGGGTGTGGCATGCAAAGAGTACGTAACCTTTATTCGGCGCATGGACACACCCTCATTTACAGGCTATCTCCCCCAACCAGCGAACCAGGTTGCTAAGAGTTGATGATGGGGCCCCATCGTTCAACTAGTGACCAGGTTCTAGCCAATAAGAAGGTGGGATTGACAATCGCAGAGGTTATGTGGATACCGCTCTCCTGTCTGCCCTTGTCATTCCCACTCTAGAGCTGGTTGAAGCACGGTCTGCTATCTTGTGGCTTCTATTTCTGCCTTGCTTACCGTGGAGTGCACTATATTTATCACTGTACATAGTGTACATATTGCTGTTATAATTGGTGAAGGATAATATAAGTCTAAACTTTTTCTACTGTGTTTATTTGCTCCCATTACACCTGGGATAACAGGCCATTTGAAATCCTAGGTTGTAATACTGACAGTGTTTCATGCATTGTGTCACCTCCCTGACAGTGTTTCTTGCATTGTGTCACCTCCCTACAGTGTTTCTTGCATTGTGTCACCTCCCTGACAGTGTTTCTTGCATTGTGTCACCTCCCTGACAGTGTTTCTTGCATTGTGTCACCTCCCTGACAGTGTTTCTTGCATTGTGTCACCTCCCTGACAGTGTTTCTTGCATTGTGTCACCTCCCTGACAGTGTTTCTTGCATTGTATCACCTCCCTGACAGTGTTTCTTGCATTGTGTCACCTCCCTGACAGTGTTTCTTGCATTGTGTCACCTCCCTACAGTGTTTCTTGCATTGTGTCACCTCCCTGACAGTGTGTCTTGCATTGTGCCACCTCCCTACAGTGTTTCTTGCATTGTGTCACCTCCCTGACAGTGTTTCTTGCATTGTGTCACCTCCCTGACAGTGTTTCTTGCATTGTGTCACCTCCCTGACAGTGTTTCTTGCATTGTGTCACCTCCCTGACAGTGTTTTTTGCATTGTGTCACCTCCCTGACAGTGTTTCTTGCATTGTGTCACCTCCCTGACAGTGTTTCTTGCATTGTGTCACCTCCCTACAGTGTTTCTTGCATTGTGTCACCTCCCTACAGTATTTCTTGCATTGTGTCACCTCCCTGACAGTGTTTCTTGCATTGTGTCACCTCCCTGACAGTGTTTCTTGCACTGTGTCACCTCCCTGACAGTGTTTCTTGCATTGTGTCACCTCCCTACAGTGTTTCTTGTATTGTGTCACCTCCCTGACAGTGTTTCTTGCATTGTGTCACCTCCCTACAGTGTTTCTTGCATTGTGTCACCTCCCTGACAGTGTTTCTTGCATTGTGTCACCTCCCTACAGTGTTTCTTGCATTGTGTCACCTCCCTGACAGTGTTTCTTGCATTGTGTCACCTCCCTGACAGTGTTTCTTGCATTGTGTCACCTCCCTGACAGTGTTTCTTGCATTGTGTCACCTCCCTGACAGTGTTTCTTGCATTGTGTCACCTCCCTGACAGTGTTTCTTGCATTGTGTCACCTCCCTGACAGTGTTTCTTGCATTGTGTCACCTCCCTACAGTGTTTCTTGCATTGTGTCACCTCCCTGATAGTGTTTCTTGCATTGTGTCACCTCCCTGATAGTGTTTCTTGCATTGTGTCACCTCCCTGACAGTGTTTCTTGCATTGTGTCACATCCATGATAGTGTTTCTTGCATTGTGTCACCTCCCTACAGTGTTTCTTGCATTGTGTCACCTCCCTGGCAGTGTTTCTTGCATTGTGTCACCTCCCTGACAGTGTTTCTTGCATTGTGTCACCTCCCTGACAGTGTTTCTTGCATTGTGTCACCTCCCTGACAGTGTTTCTTGCATTGTGTCACCTCCCTGACAGTGTTTCTTGCATTGTGTCACCTTCCTGACAGTGTTTCTTGCATTGTGTCACCTCCCTGATAGTGTTTCTTGCATTGTGTCACCTCCCTGATAGTGTTTCTTGCATTGTGTCACCTCCCTGATAGTGTTTCTTGCATTGTGTCACCTCCCTGATAGTGTTTCTTGCATTGTGTCACCTCCCTGACAGTGTTTCTTGCATTGTGTCACCTCCCTGATAGTGTTTCTTGCATTGTGTCACCTCCCTGATAGTGTTTCTTGCATTGTGTCACCTCCCTGACAGTGTTTCTTGCATTGTGTCACCTCCCTGATAGTGTTTCTTGCATTGTGTCACCTCCCTGACAGTGTTTCTTGCATTGTGTCACCTCCCTGATAGTGTTTCTTGCATTGTGTCACCTCCCTGACAGTGTTTCTTGCATTGTGTCACCTCCCTGATAGTGTTTCTTGCATTGTGTCACCTCCCTGACAGTGTTTCTTGCATTGTGTCACCTCCCTGACAGTGTTTCTTGCATTGTGTCACCTCCCTGACAGTGTTTCTTGCATTGTGTCACCTCCCTGACAGTGTTTCTTGCATTGTGTCACCTCCCTGACAGTGTTTCTTGCATTGTGTCACCTCCCTGACAGTGTTTCTTGCATTGTGTCACCTCCCTACAGTGTTTCTTGCATTGTGTCACCTCCCTGATAGTGTTTCTTGCATTGTGTCACCTCCCTGATAGTGTTTCTTGCATTGTGTCACCTCCCTGACAGTGTTTCTTGCATTGTGTCACATCCATGATAGTGTTTCTTGCATTGTGTCACCTCCCTACAGTGTTTCTTGCATTGTGTCACCTCCCTGGCAGTGTTTCTTGCATTGTGTCACCTCCCTGACAGTGTTTCTTGCATTGTGTCACCTCCCTGACAGTGTTTCTTGCATTGTCACCTCCCTGACAGTGTTTCTTGCATTGTGTCACCTCCCTGACAGTGTTTCTTGCATTGTGTCACCTTCCTGACAGTGTTTCTTGCATTGTGTCACCTCCCTGATAGTGTTTCTTGCATTGTGTCACCTCCCTGATAGTGTTTCTTGCATTGTGTCACCTCCCTGATAGTGTTTCTTGCATTGTGTCACCTCCCTGATAGTGTTTCTTGCATTGTGTCACCTCCCTGACAGTGTTTCTTGCATTGTGTCACCTCCCTGATAGTGTTTCTTGCATTGTGTCACCTCCCTGATAGTGTTTCTTGCATTGTGTCACCTCCCTGACAGTGTTTCTTGCATTGTGTCACCTCCCTGATAGTGTTTCTTGCATTGTGTCACCTCCCTGACAGTGTTTCTTGCATTGTGTCACCTCCCTGATAGTGTTTCTTGCATTGTGTCACCTCCCTGACAGTGTTTCTTGCATTGTGTCACCTCCCTGATAGTGTTTCTTGCATTGTGTCACCTCCCTGACAGTGTTTCTTGCATTGTGTCACCTCCCTGACAGTGTTTCTTGCATTGTGTCACCTCCCTGACAGTGTTTCTTGCATTGTGTCACCTCCCTGACAGTGTTTCTTGCATTGTGTCACCTCCCTGACAGTGTTTCTTGCATTGTGTCACCTCCCTGACAGTGTTTCTTGCATTGTGTCACCTCCCTGACAGTGTTTCTTGCATTGTGTCACCTCCCTGACAGTGTTTCTTGCATTGTGTCACCTCCCTGATAGTGTTTCTTGCATTGTGTCACCTCCCTGACAGTGTTTCTTGCATTGTGTCACCTCCCTGACAGTGTTTCTTGCATTGTGTCACCTCCCTGACAGTGTTTCTTGCATTGTGTCACCTCCCTGACAGTGTTTCTTGCATTGTGTCACCTCCCTGACAGTGTTTCTTGCATTGTGTCACCTCCCTGACAGTGTTTCTTGCATTGTGTCACCTCCCTGACAGTGTTTCTTGCATTGTGTCACCTCCCTGACAGTGTTTCTTGCATTGTGTCACCTCCCTGATAGTGTTTCTTGCATTGTGTCACCTCCCTGACAGTGTTTCTTGCATTGTGTCACCTCCCTGACAGTGTTTCTTGCATTGTGTCACCTCCCTGACAGTGTTTCTTGCATTGTGTCACCTCCCTGACAGTGTTTCTTGCATTGTGTCACCTCCCTGACAGTGTTTCTTGCACTGTGTCACCTCCCTGATAGTGTTTCTTGCATTGTGTCACCTCCCTGACAGTGTTTCTTGCATTGTGTCACCTCCCTGACAGTGTTTCTTGCACTGTGTCACCTCCCTGATAGTGTTTCTTGCATTGTGTCACCTCCCTGACAGTGTTTCTTGCATTGTGTCACCTCCCTGACAGTGTTTCTTGCACTGTGTCACCTCCCTGATAGTGTTTCTTGCATTGTGTCACCTCCCTGACAGTGTTTCTTGCATTGTGTCACCTCCCCGACAGTGTTTCTTGCACTGTGTCACCTCCCTGACAGTGTTTCTTGCATTGTGTCACCTCCCTGACAGTGTTTCTTGCACTGTGTCACCTCCCTGATAGTGTTTCTTGCATTGTGTCACCTCCCTGACAGTGTTTCTTGCATTGTGTCACCTCCCTGACAGTGTTTCTTGCACTGTGTCACCTCCCTGATAGTGTTTCTTGCATTGTGTCACCTCCCTGACAGTGTTTCTTGCATTGTGTCACCTCCCTGACAGTGTTTCTTGCACTGTGTCACCTCCCTGACAGTGTTTCTTGCATTGTGTCACCTCCCTGACAGTGTTTCTTGCACTGTGTCACCTCCCTGACAGTGTTTCTTGCATTGTGTCACCTCCCTGACAGTGTTTCTTGCATTGTGTCACCTCCCTGACAGTGTTTCTTGCATTGTGTCACCTCCCTGATAGTGTTTCTTGCATTGTGTCACCTCCCTGACAGTGTTTCTTGCATTGTGTCACCTCCCTGACAGTGTTTCTTGCACTGTGTCACCTCCCTGATAGTGTTTCTTGCATTGTGTCACCTCCCTGACAGTGTTTCTTGCATTGTGTCACCTCCCTGACAGTGTTTCTTGCACTGTGTCACCTCCCTGACAGTGTTTCTTGCATTGTGTCACCTCCCTGACAGTGTTTCTTGCACTGTGTCACCTCCCTGACAGTGTTTCTTGCATTGTGTCACCTCCCTGACAGTGTTTCTTGCATTGTGTCACCTCCCTGACAGTGTTTCTTGCATTGTGTCACCTCCCTGATAGTGTTTCTTGCATTGTGTCACCTCCCTGACAGTGTTTCTTGCACTGTGTCACCTCCCTGACAGTGTTTCTTGCATTGTGTCACCTCCCTGACAGTGTTTCTTGCATTGTGTCACCTCCCTACAGTGTTTCTTGCATTGTGTCACCTCCCTGACAGTGTTTCTTGCATTGTGTCACCTCCCTGATAGTGTTTCTTGCATTGTGTCACCTCCCTGACAGTGTTTCTTGCATTGTGTCACCTCCCTGACAGTGTTTCTTGCATTGTGTCACCTCCCTACAGTGTTTCTTGCATTGTGTCACCTCCCTGACAGTGTTTCTTGCATTGTGTCACCTCCCTGATAGTGTTTCTTGCATTGTGTCACCTCCCTGATAGTGTCTTCACAATTTCCTTCACTCATTTAACTAGTGTCTTATTATAGTTAGGTTACCAGGTCATCCCATAGGTGATGGCGCTAATAACAGTCGACTAGCTCCCAGGTACCTATGTACTGCTAGGTAAACAGTCGACTAACTCCCAGGTACCTGTGTACTGCTAGGTAAACAGTCGACTAACTCCCAGGTACCTGTGTACTGCTAGGTAAACAGTCGACTAACTCCCAGGTACCTATGTACTGCTACGTAAACGAGGGCAGCAGATGTAAGAAAAGTTGCTAATACGTCTCTCTCTCTCTCTCTCTCTCTCTCTCTTCGTTTATCTTTCTTATTTTTCTGGCCTTGTTTGTAGCTCCTGTTGTCTGTTTTTTTTCCATTGTTTTATCTTCTCTTCGCAGGATGATGAAGGAGGAAGTTTGATGAATTATTTTGTGCCTTTGATTAAAATTTCATCCACGTAACAAACATGTTTCTGTTATAGGTCTGTGAGGACGACCTTGTGTTATAGGTCTGTGAGGACGACCTTGTGTTATAGGTCTGTGAGGACGACCTTGTGTTATAGGTCTGTGAGGACGACCTTGTGTTATAGGTCTGTGAGGACGACCTTGTGTTATAGGTCTGTGAGGACGACCTTGTGTTATAGGTCTGTGAGGACGACCTTGTCGTTGCTGCCAGGTATTGTCTCGCCTCCACTCACAGTAAATTCATAACATTTAATTAGCCCTTGTGTGTTTCTTCTCCTTAGGTTGTCTTTACCATCATTATCATCATAATTATCAGGCGTGTGAATATCATTATCACAGTTATCATCATTATCATCCTGAGGGAGAAATATGACTGCACACTCAGTGTGAAGAATCATGTGGTGAATATTGCAAACAAAGCTGACGAGAAGTTGACAGGAGGACTTACACTCGTCTCATATATGTTAAATGCCAGGCAGAAGTCTGCTCTCACCTAGAGTATGCACCATTCTCTTGGTTGGTCCACCTCACTCTTCAAAAGAGGACCATGCATGGCCATTGGTCACTCATCTCTGGCCTGGACCCGGTCTGGTGTCATCTGCCATTTCAGTACAGCCTCCAATACACAAGTTAGTGACCTGAATCTTATATACACATTCAGTGTCATCTGGGTAACACACCTGCCTCAAACACAGCTATTTTGCCACAAGACGGGCAGCCATTAGCAATTTATGTCTGCCTGTACACTTCTCATAACATTCGAACACGGCGCCGCCCACCGAGCACCGCCCAACGAGTACCGCCCACCGAGCACCCCCACCGAGCACTGCCCACCGAGCACCGCCCACCGTACGCCGCCCAAATAACTCGCTACCGCCCACATCGTATTTTTTAACAAACTGTAGCAATAAAAGTTAAATGGATCGCGATATATAGCCATAAAGCGCGCACGCGCGCTCACACACGACCTGGTGGTCAAGTGGTCCTTATTTAGACCACTGACGTGACCAACACTGGTGTGACGAACATTGGTGATACCAACACTGGTGATACCAACACTAGTGATATCAACACAGGTGATACCAACACTGGTGTAACTAACACTGGTGATACCAACGCTGGTGTTAACACTGGTGTGACCAACACTGGTGATACCAACACTGATGTGACCAACACTGGTGTAACTAACACTGGTGATACCAACGCTAGTGTGACCAACACTGGTGTGACCAACACTGGTGTGACCAACACTGGTGTAACTAACACTGGTGATACAACGCTGGTGTGACCAACGCTGGTGTGACCAACACTGGTGTGACCACTGGTGTAACTAACACTGGTGATACCAACGCTGGTGTGACCAACACTGGTGATACCAACACTGGTGTGACCAACACTGGTGATACCAACACTGGTGTGACCAACACTGGTGTAACTAACACTGGTGATACCAACGTTGGTGTGACCAACACTGGTGTGACCAACACTGGTGTGACCAACACTGGTGTGACCAACACTGGTGTAACTAACACTGGTGTGACCAACACTGGTGTGACCAACACTGGTGTAACTAGCACTGGTGATACCAACGTTGGTGTGACCAACACTGGTGTGACCAACACTGGTGTAACTAACACTGGTGATACCAACGTTGGTGTGACCAACACTGGTGTGACCAACACTGGCGTAACTAACACTGGTGATACCAACGTTGGTGTGACCAACACTGGTGTAACTAACACTGGTGATACCAACGTTGGTGTGACCAACACTGGTGTAACTAACACTGGTGATACCAACGTTGGTGTGACCAACACTGGTGTGACCAACACTGGTGTAACTAACACTGGTGATACCAACGTTGGTGTGACCAACACTGGTGTGACCAACACTGGTGTAACTAACACTGGTGATACCAACGTTGGTGTGACCAACACTGGTGTAACTAACACTGGTGATACCAACGTTGGTGTGACCAACACTGGTGTAACTAACACTGGTGATACCAACGTTGGTGTGACCAACACTGGTGTAACTAACACTGGTGATACCAACGTTGGTGTGACCAACACTGGTGTGACCAACACTGGTGTTACCAACACTGGTGTAACTAACACTGGTGATACCAACGCTGGTGTGACCAACACTGGTGTGATCAACACTGGTGTAACTAACACTGGTGATACCAACACTGGTGTGACCAACACTGGTGTGACCAACACTGGTGTAACTAACACTGGTGATACCAACGCTGGTGTGACCAACACTGGTGTAACTAACACTGGTGATACCAACACTGGTGTGACCAACACTGGTGTGACCAACACTGGTGTAACTAACACTGGTGATACCAACACTGGTGTGACCAACACTGGTGTAACTAACACTGGTGTGACCAACGCTGGTGTGATCAACACTGGTGTAACTAACACTGGTGATACCAACACTGGTGTGACCAACACTGGTGTGACCAACGCTGGTGTGATCAACACTGGTGTAACTAACACTGGTGATACCAACGCTGGTGTGACCAACACTGGTGATACCAACACTGGTGTAACTAACACTGGTGATACCAACGCTGGTGATACCAACACTGGTGTGACCAACACTGGTGATACCAACACTGGTGTGACCAACACTGGTGTAACTAACACTGGTGATACTAACGTTGGTGTGACCAACACTGGTGTGACCAACACTGGTGTAACTAACACTGGTGATACCAACGTTGGTGTGACCAACACTGGTGTGACCAACACTGGTGTAACTAGCACTGGTGATACCAACGTTGGTGTGACCAACACTGGTGTGACCAACACTGGTGTAACTAACACTTGTGATACCAACGTTGGTGTGACCAACACTGGTGTGACCAACACTGGTGTAACTAACACTGGTGATACCAACGTTGGTTTGACCAACACTGGTGTGACCAACACTGGTGTAACTAACACTGGTGATACCAACGTTGGTGTGACCAACACTGGTGTGACCAACACTGGTGTAACTAACACTGGTGATACCAACACTGGTGTTAACACTGGTGTGACCAACACTGGTGATACCAACACTGATGTAACCAACACTGGTGTAACTAACACTGGTGATACCAACACTGGTGTGACCAACACTGGTGTGACCAACACTGGTGTGACCAACACTGGTGTGACCAACACTGATGTGACCAACACTGGTGTAACTAACACTGGTGATACCAACGTTGGTGTGACCAACACTGGTGTGACCAACACTGGTGTAACTAACACTGGTGATACCAACGCTGGTGTGACCAACACTGGTGTGACCAACACTGGTGTAACTAACACTGGTGATACCAACGTTGGTGTGACCAACACTGGTGTAACTAACACTGGTGATACCAACGTTGGTGTGACCAACACTGGTGTGACCAACACTGGTGTAACTAACACTGGTGATACCAACGTTGGTGTGACCAACACTGGTGTGACCAACACTGGTGTAACTAACACTGGTGATACCAACGTTGGTGTGACCAACACTGGTGTAACTAACACTGGTGATACCAACACTGGTGTGACCAACACTGGTGTAACTAACACTGGTGATACCAACACTGGTGTGACCAACACTGGTGTAACTAACACTGGTGATACCAACGCTGGTGTTAACACTGGTGTGACCAACGCTGGTGATACCAACACTGGTGTGACCAACGCTGGTGATACCAACACTGGTGTGACCAACACTGGTGTAACTAACACTGGTGATACCAACACTGGTGTGACCAACACTGGTGTAACTAACACTGGTGATACCAACGCTGGTGTTAACACTGGTGTGACCAACGCTGGTGATACCAACACTGGTGTGACCAACGCTGGTGATACCAACACTGGTGTGACCAACACTGGTGTAACTAACGCTGGTGATACCAACGCTGGTGTTAACACTGGTGTGACCAACACTGGTGTGACGAACACTGGTGTGACCAACACTGGTGTAACTAACACTGGTGATACCAACGCTGGTGTTAACACTGGTGTGACCAACACTGGTGTGACCAACACTGGTGTAACTAACGCTGGTGATACCAACGCTGGTGTGACCAACACTGGTGTGACCAACACTGGTGTGACCAACACTGGTGTAACTAACGCTGGTGATACCAACGCTGGTGTTAACACTGGTGTGACCAACACTGGTGTGACCAACACTGGTGGAACTACTGAGTCTGAAATCAGAGCTCACCATTGTTATTAAGTGGTGGTAGTGAGCACCAGAGCTTACCACTGCCTATTACGTGGTGGTGGTGAGCACCAGAGCTTACCACTGTCTATTACGTGGTGGTGGTGAGCACCAGAGCTTACCACTGTCTATTACGTGGTGGTGGTGAGCACCAGAGCTTACCACTGTCTATTACGTGGTGGTAGTGAGCACCAGAGCTTACCACTGTCTATTACGTGGTGGTAGTGAGCACCAAAGCTTACCACTGTCTATTACGTGGTGGTAGTGAGCACCAGAGCTTACCACTGTCTAGTAAGTGGTGGTAGTGAGCACCAGAGCTCACCACTGTTATCAAGCTGGTCTCTCACTCAGCACTCCACTAACAATAGCCATGGAACACTTGGGTTAACCACTGTATAATTGGTACTGGTGCCCAGGGTCAGAACAATGTATGTTGCAGTTGTATGGTTGTTGGTGGTGAGTGTGTATGGTTGTTGGTGGTGAATATGTATGGTTGTTGGTGAGTGTGTATGGTTGTTAGTGGTGAGTATGTATGGTTGTTGGTGGTGAGTGTGTATGGTTGTTGGTGGTGAGTATGTATGGTTGTTGGTGGTGAGTGTGTATGGTTGTTGGTGGTGAGTATGTATGGTTGTTGGTGGTGAGTATGTATGGTTGTTGGTGGTGAGTATGTATGGTTGTTGGTGGTGAGTGTGTATGGTTGTTGGTGGTGAGTATGTATGGTTGTTGGTGGTGAGTATGTATGGTTGTTGGTGGTGAGTATGTATGGTTGTTGGTGGTGAGTGTGTATGGTTGTTGGTGGTGAGTACGTATGGTTGTTGGCAGCAAGCACAGCCACAATCACAGCAGCAACCACAACCACAATCACAGCAGCAACCACAGCCACAATCACAACAGCAACCACAAGCACAGCCACAACCACAGTAGCAACAGCAGCCACAATCACAGCAGCAACCACAGCCACAATCACAACAGCAACCACAAGCAGAGCCACAACCACAGTAGCAACAGCAGCCACAATCACAGCAGCAACCACAGCCACAATCACAACAGCAACCACAAGCACAGCCACAACCACAGCAGCAACAGCAGCCACAACCACAGCCACAACCACAGCAACCACAGCAGCAACAGCAGCCACAACCACAGCCACAACCACAGCCACAACCACAACCACAGCCACAACCACAGCCACAACCACAGCCACAACCACAGCCACAACCACAGCCACAACCACAGCCACAACCACAGCCACAACCACAGCCACAACCACAGCCACAACCACAGCCACAACCACAGCCACAACCACAGCCACAACCACAGCCACAACCACAGCCACAACCACAACCACAGCCACAACGACAGCCACAACCACAGCCACAACCACAGCCACAACCACAACCACAGCCACAACCACAGCCACAACCACAGCCACAACCACAGCCACAGCCACAACCACAGCCACAACCACAGCCACAACCACAGCCACAACCACAGCCACAACCACAACCACAGCCACAACCACAGCCACAACCACAGCCACAACCACAGCCACAACCACAGCCACAACCACAGCCACAACCACAGCCACAACCACAGCCACAACCACAGCCACAACCACAGCAGCAACAGCAGCCACAACCACAACCACAACCACAGCCACAACCACAGCCACAACCACAGCCACAACCACAGCCACAACCACAGCCACAACCACAGCCACAACCACAGCCACAACCACAACCACAGCCACAACCACAGCCACAACCACAGCCACAACCACAGCCACAACCACAGCCACAACCACAGCCACAACCACAGCCACAACCACAGCCACAACCACAGCCACAACCACAGCCACAACCACAACCACAGCCACAACCACAGCCACAGCCACAACCACAGCCACAACCACAGCCACAACCACAGCCACAACCACAGCCACAACCACAGCCACAACCACAGCCACAGCCACAACCACAGCCACAACCACAGCCACAACCACAGCCACAACCACAGCCACAACCACAACCACAGCCACAACCACAGCCACAACCACAGCCACAACCACAGCCACAACCACAGCCACAACCACAGCCACAACCACAGCCACAACCACAGCCACAACCACAGCCACAACCACAGCCATAACCACAGCCACAACCACAACCACAGCCACAACCACAGCCACAACCACAACCACAGCCACAACCACAACCACAGCCACAACCACAACCACAGCCACAACCACAGCCACAACCACAACCACAGCCACAACCACAACCACAGCCACAACCACAACCACAGCCACAACCACAGCCACAACCACAGCCACAACCACAACCACAACCACAACCACAACCACAGCCACAACCACAACCACAGCCACAACCACAGCCACAACCACAACCACAGCCACAACCACAACCACAGCCACAACCACAACCACAGCCACAACCACAGCCACAACCACAACCACAGCCACAACCACAACCACAGCCACAACCACAACCACAGCCACAACCACAGCCACAGCGGCACACGTTGTGGTCAAAAGCAATTATTTTTTATTGAAAGAAATTATTCCCATTTGTGTATACAAAGAGGAAGACCAGCCCCCATGTTGGTGAGCCCAGCCCCCATGTTGGTGAGCCCAGCCCCCATGTTGGTGAGCCCAGCCCCCATGTTGGTGAGCCCAGCCCCCATGTTGGTGAGCCCAGCCCCCATGTTGGTGAGCCCAGCCCCCATGTTGGTGAGCCCAGCCCCCATGTTGGTGAGCCCAGCCCCCATGTTGGTGAGCCCAGCCCCATGTTGGTGAGCCCAGCCCCCATGTTGGTGAGCCCAGCCCCCATGTTGGTGAGCCCAGCCCCCATGTTGGTGAGCCCAGCCCCCATGTTGGTGAGCCCAGCCCCCATGTTGGTGAGCCCAGCCCCCATGTTGGTGAGCCCAGCCCCCATGTTGGTGAGCCCAGCCCCCATGTTGGTGAGACCAGCCCCCATGTTGGTGAGCCCAGCCCCCATGTTGGTGAGCTCAGCCCCCATGTTGGTGAGCCCAGCCCCCATGTTGGTGAGCCCAGCCCCCATGTTAGTGAGCCCAGCCCCCATGTTGGTGAGACCAGCCCCCATGTTGGTGAGCCCAGCCCCCATGTTGGTGAGCTCAGCCCCCATGTTGGTGAGCCCAGCCCCCATGTTGGTGAGCCCAGCCCCCATGTTAGTGAGCCCAGCCCCCATGTTAGTGAGCTCAGCCCCCATGTTAGTGATCCCAGCGCCCATGTTGGTGAGCCCAGCCCCCATGTTAGTGAGCTCAGCCCCCATGTTAGTGATCCCAGCGCCCATGTTAGTGAGCCCAGCCCCCATGTTAGTGAGCTCAGCCCCCATGTTAGTGATCCCAGCCCCCATGTTAGTGAGCTCAGCCCCCATGTTAGTGATCCCAGCCCCCATGTTAGTGAGCCCAGCCCCCATGTTGGTGAGCCCAGCCCCCATGTTAGTGAGCTCAGCCCCCATGTTAGTGATCCCAGCGCCCATGTTAGTGATCCCAGCCCCCATGTTAGTGAGCTCAGCCCCCATGTTAGTGATCCCAGCCCCCATGTTAGTGAGCTCAGCCCCCATGTTAGTGATCCCAGCCCCCATGTTAGTGAGCCCAGCCCCCATGTTAGTGAGCCCAGCCCCCATGTTAGTGAGCCCAGCCCCCATGTTGGTGAGCCCAGCCCCCATGTTAGTGATCCCAGCCCCCATGTTAGTGATCCCAGCCCCCATGTTAGTGAGCCCAGCCCCCATGTTAGTGAGCCCAGCCCCCATGTTAGTGAGCCCAGCCCCCATGTTAGTGATCCCAGCCCCCATGTTAGTGATCCCAGCCCCCATGTTAGTGATCCCAGCCCCCATGTTAGTGATCCCAGCCCCCATGTTTGTGAGCCCAGCCCCCATGTTTGTGAGCCCAGCCCCCATGTTAGTGATCCCAGCCCCCATGTTAGTGATCCCAGCCCCCATGTTAGTGAGCCCAGCCCCCATGTTAGTGAGCCCAGCCCCCATGTTAGAGAGCCCAGCCCTCATGTTAGTGAGCCCAGCCCGCATGTTAGTGAGCCCAGCCCACAGGTTAGTGATCCCAGCCCCCATGTTAGTGAGCCCAGCCCCCATGTTAGTGAGCCCAGCCCCCATGTTAGTGATCCCAGCCCGCCTGTTAGTGAGCCCAGCCCCCATGTTAGTGAGCCCAGCCCCCATGTTAGTGAGCCCAGCCCCCATGTTAGTGATCCCAGCCCCCATGTTAGTGATCCCAGCCCCCATGTTAGTGAGCCCAGCCCCCATGTTAGTGAGCCCAGCCCCCATGTTAGAGAGCCCAGCCCTCATGTTAGTGAGCCCAGCCCTCATGTTAGTGAGCCCAGCCCTCATGTTAGTGAGCCCAGCCCCCATGTTAGTGATCCCAGCCCCCATGTTTGTGAGCCCAGCCCCCATGTTAGTGAGCCCAGCCCCCATGTTAGTGAGCCCAGCCCCCATGTTAGTGATCCCAGCCCCCATGTTAGTGAGCCCAGCCCCCATGTTAGTGAGCCCAGCCCCCATGTTAGTGAGCCCAGCCCCCATGTTAGTGAGACCAGCCCCCATGTTAGTGAGCCCAGCCCCCATGTTAGTGAGCCCAGCCCCCATGTTAGTGAGCCCAGCCCCCATGTTAGTGATCCCAGCCCCCATGTTAGTGATCCCAGCCCCCATGTTAGTGAGCCCAGCCCCCATGTTAGTGATCCCAGCCCCCATGTTAGTGAGCCCAGCCCCCATGTTAGTGAGCCCAGCCCCCATGTTAGTGAGCCCAGCCCCCATGTTAGTGAGCCCAGCCCCCATGTTAGTGAGCCCAGCCCCCATGTTAGTGAGCCCAGCCCCCATGTTAGTGAGCCCAGCCCCCATGTTAGTGAGCCCAGCCCCCATGTTAGTGAGCCCAGCCCCCATGTTAGTGAGCCCAGCCCCCATGTTAATGAGCCCAGCCCCCATGTTAGTGAGCCCAGCCACCATGATAGTGAGCCCAGCCCCCATGTTAGTTATCCCAGCCCCCATGTTAGTTATCCCAGCCCCCATGTTAGTGAGCCCAGCCCCCATGTTAGTGAGCCCAGCCTCCATGTTAATGAGACCAGCCCCCTTGTTAGTGAGCCCAAGCCCCCATGTTAGTGAGCCCAGCCCACATGTTAGTGAGCCCAGCCCCCATGTTAGTGAGCCCAGCCCCCATGTTAGTGAGCCCAGCCCCCATGTTAGTGAGCCCAGCCCCCATGTTAGTGATCCCAGCCCCCATGTTAGTGAGCCCAGCCCCCATGTTAGTGAGCCCAGCTTCCATGTTAGTGAGACCAGCCCCCATGTTAGTGAGCCAAGCACCCATGTTAGTGAGCCCAGCCCCCATGTTAGTGAGCCCAGCCCCCATGTTAGAGCTCAGCCCCCATGTTGGTGAGCCCAGCCCCATGTTAGTGAGACCAGCCCCCATGTTAGTGAGCCCAGCCCCATGTTAGTGAGCCAAGCCCCCATGTTAGTGAGCCCAGCCCCCATGTTAGTGAGCCCAGCCCCCATGTTAGTGAGCCCAGCCCCCATGTTAGTGAGCCCAGCCCCCATGTTAGTGAGCCCAGCCCCCATGTTAGTGAGCCCAGCCCCCATGTTAGTGAGCCAAGCTCCCATGTTAGTGAGCCCAGCCCCCATGTTAGTGAGCCCAGCCCCCATGTTAGTGAGCCCAGCCCCCATGTTAGTGAGCGCAGCCCCCATGTTAGTGATCCCAGCCCCCATGTTAGTGATCCCAGCCCGCATGTTAGTGATCCCAGCCCGCATGTTAGTGAGCCCAGCCCCCATGTTAGTGAGCCCAGCCTCCATGTTAGTGAGCCCAGCCCCCATGTTAGTGAGCCCAGCCCCCATGTTAGTAAGCCCAGCCCCCATGTTAGTGAGCCCAGCCCCCATGTTAGTGAGCCCAGCCCCCATGTTTGTGAGCCCAGCCCCCATGTTAGTGAGCCCAGCCCCCATGTTAGTGAGCCCAGCCCCCCGGTTAGTGAGCCCAGCCCCCATGTTAGTGAGCCCAGCCCCCATGTTAGTGAGCCCAGCCCCCATGTTAGTGAGCCCAACCCTCATGTTAGTGAGCCCAGCTGAGTCCTCATGTTAGTGAGCCCAACCCTCATGTTAGTGAGCCCAGCCCTCATGTTAGTGAGCCCAGCCCTCATGTTAGTGAGCCCAGCCCTCATGTTAATGAGCCCAGCCCTCATGCTAGTGAGCCCAGCCCTCATGTTAGTGAGCCCAGCCCTCATGTTAATGAGCCCAGCCCTCATGTTAGCCCAGCCCTCATGTTAGTGAGCCCAGCCCTCATGTTAATGAGCCCAGCTCAGTCCTCATGTTAGTGAGCTCAGCTCAGTTCTCATGTTAGTGGGCTCAGCTCAGTCCTCATGTTAGTGAGCTCAGCTCAGTCCTCATGTTAGTGAGCTCAGCTCAGTCCTCATGTTAGTGAGCTCAGCTCAGTCCTCATGTTAGTGAGCTCAGCTCAGTCCTCATGTTAGTGAGCTCAGCTCAGTCCTCATGCTAGTGAGCTCAGCTCAGTCCTCATGTTAGTGAGCTCAGCTCAGTCCTCATGTTAGTGAGCTCAGCTCAGTCCTCATGTTAGTGAGCTCAGCTCAGTTCTCATGTTAGTGAGCTCAGCTCAGTCCTCTTGGTAGTGAGCTCAGCTCAGTCCTCATGTAGTGAGCTCAGCTAAGTACTCATGTTAGTGAGATCAGCTCAGTCCTCATGTTAGTGAGCTCAGCTCAGTCCTCATGTTAGTGAGCTCAGCTCAGTCCTCATGATAGTGACCTCAGCTCAGTCCTCATGTTAGTGAGCTCAGCTCAGTCCTCATGTTAGTGAGCTCAGCTCAGTCCTCATGTTAGTGAGCTCAGCTCAGTCCTCATGTTAGTGAGCTCAGCTCAGTCCTCATGTTAGTGAGCTCAGCTCAGTCCTCATGTTAGTGAGCTCAGCTCAGTCCTCATGTTAGTGAGCTCAGCTCAGTCCTCATGTTAGTGAGCTCAGCTCAGTCCTCATGTTAGTGAGCTCAGCTCAGTCCTCATGTTAGTGAGCTCAGCTCAGTCCTCATGCTAGTGAGCTCAGCTCAGTCCTCATGTTAGTGAGCTCAGCTCAGTCCTCATGTTAGTGAGCTCAGCTCAGTCCTCATGTTAGTGAGCTCAGCTCAGTCCTCATGTTAGTGAGCTCAGCTCAGTCCTCATGCTAGTGAGCTCAGCTCAGTCCTCATGTTAGTGAGCTCAGCTCAGTCCTCATGTTAGTGAGCTCAGCTCAGTCCTCATGTTAGTGAGCTCAGCTCAGTCCTCATGTTAGTGAGCTCAGCTCAGTCCTCATGTTAGTGAGCTCAGCTCAGTCCTCATGTTAGTGAGCTCAGCTCAGTCCTCATGTTAGTGAGCTCAGCTCAGTCCTCATGTTAGTGAGCTCAGCTCAGTCCTCATGTTAGTGAGCTCAGCTCAGTCCTCATGTCATACAAATTACTTGTCATAGCAGCTTAATCTTCATAGCATTCTGACCCACCAACCTCACTGTGACTCCGACCTTGATGTCTGTCACCCACTGGTCCTTGATGTCTGTGTCACCCATTGACTGGTCCTTGATGTCTGTGTCACTCACTGACTGGTCCTTGATGTCTGTGTCACTCACTGACTGGTCCTTGATGTCTGTGTCACTCACTGACTGGTCCTTGATGTCTGTGTCACTCACTGACTGGTCCTTGATGTCTGTCACTCACTGACTGGTCCTTGGTGCCTGTTACTCACTTGTCCTTGATGTCTATGTCACCCACTGGTCCTTGATGTCTGTGTCACTCACTGACTGGTCCTTGATGTCTGTGTCACTCACTAACTGGTTCTTGGTGCCTGTCACTGGTCCTTGATGTCTGTATAGCTTAATCAAGAACAGTGTAACAGCATCAAGACTACCCAGTAAGAGTCTCATTGATCAGCTCTAGCTCTTGGTCCTCTCAGCGGGTTCAATATTCCTTCAAAATACAGCCGTTTATTACGTCACATAGTTATAAGGATCAGGTAAGATAGTTATCACGCAGTCTCTTGTTATCTTATATAAGGATCAGGTAAGATAGTTATCACGCAGTGTTCTTGTTATCTTTAGTGTTATTAACAGTCTTCTTGTTATCTTACTGTTATTAACAGTCTTCTTGTTATCTTACTGTTATTAACAGTCTTCTTGTTATCTTACTGTTATTGACAGTCTTCTTGTTATCTTACTGTTATTAACAGTCTTCTTGTTATCTTACTGTTATTAACAGTCTTCTTGTTATCTTACTGTTATTAACAGTGTTCTTGTTATCTTACTGTTATTAACAGTCTTCTTGTTATCTTACTGTTATTAACAGTCTTCTTGTTATCTTACTGTTATTAACAGTCTTCTTGTTATCTTACTGTTATTAACAGTGTTCTTGTTATCTTACTGTTATTAACAGTCTTCTTGTTATCTTACTGTTATTAACAGTCTTCTTGTTATCTTACTGTTATTAACAGTGTTCTTGTTATCTTACTGTTATTAACAGTCTTCTTGTTATCTTACTGTTATTAACAGTGTTCTTGTTATCTTACTGTTATTAACAGTCTTCTTGTTATCTTACTGTTATTAACAGTGTTCTTGTTATCTTTACTGTTATTAACAGTGTTCTTGTTATCTTATATAAGGATCAGGTAAGATAGTTATCACGCAGTCTCTTGTTATCTTACTGTTATTAACAGTCTTCTTGTTATCTTATATAAGGATCAGGTAAGATAGTTATCACGCAGTCTCTTGTTATCTTACTGTTATTAACAGTCTTCTTGTTATCTTACTGTTATTAACAGTCTTCTTGTTATCTTACTGTTATTAACAGTGTTCTTGTTATCTTTACTGTTATTAACAGTGTTCTTGTTATCTTTACCGTTATTAACAGTGTTCTTGTTATCTTTACTGTTATTAACAGTGTTCTTGTTATCTTTACTGTTATTAACAGTGTTCTTGTTATCTTTACTGTTATTAACAGTGTTCTTGTTATCTTTACTGTTATTAACAGTGTTCTTGTTATCTTTACTGTTATTAACAGTGTTCTTGTTATCTTTACTGTTATTAATATCTTATTTTCTTGTATAGTCGTCATTATCGTGTTTGTTATCCTTTATGGAGGTTAACATCATATATGTTATCTTGCATGGAGGTTAATATCGTATTTGTTATCTTGTGTGGTGGTCAGTACTACCCTTGTTATCTTTACTGTTATTAACAGTGTTCTTGTTATCTTGTATTGTAGTCTATACTGTCGTTATCTCATAAGAGGATGACTGTATTTGTTATCTGGCATGATGACAGATGCTGTCTTGTTATCTTAGAGATCATACCGTGGCATGATGACAGATGCTGTCTTGTTATCTTAGAGATCACACTGTGGCATGATGACAGATGCTGTCTTGTTATCTTAGAGATCATACCGTGGCATGATGACGGATGCTGTCTTGTTATCTTAGAGATCATACCGTGGCATGATGACGGATGCTGTCTTGTTATCTTAGAGATCACACCAGAGTTTGATGTTATTTTCCACACTAAAACAGTGTGTATATTTTTCAGACTTTATCAATACATAAAAAATATTCTGATGACCAGATTATATTTCTGCTTCGCTACATTGATTAATATTCTCTTTGATGGCCATTTATGATAATTTATCATCAAGGAATGACAGAGAGAGACAGAGAGATAGAGAGAGACAGAGAGAGAGAGAGAGAGAGACAGAGAGAGAGAGAGAGAGAGAGAGAGAGAGAGAGAGAGAGAGAGAGAGAGAGAGAGAGACAGAGAGAGAGAGAGAGAGAGAGACAGAGAGAGAGGCAGAGGAAACGTACCGGAAGGCAGTTGATGGAGTGGGGAGAGTGAGAGAGACGGAGACAAAGACTAGGAAGTGAGGGAGCTAGAGGGAGGTAACTGTGGGGAGAGGGAGGCTAGAAGGGAGGGAGGATAATAGGGAGGGAGTGAGGGATATAGAATGGTATTGAGGGATTATGTGATAGAGACTTTATATATATATATATATATATATATATATATATATATATATATATATGTATATATATATAGATATATGTATATATATAATGATAGGTTCTCCAGGAGAGGCAGAGATGATAGAAGTTTGTTTATACACTGTATCTCACTGGTATGAGGCCCAGAGTTGGTACTGCCGTAGTTGGTACTGGCGTAGTTGGTACTGGCGTAGTTGGTACTGGCGTAGTTGGTACTGGCGTAGTTGGTACTGGCGTAGTTGGTACTGGCGTAGTTGGTACTGGCGTAGTTGGTACTGCCGTAGTTGGTACTGCCGTAGTTGGTACTGGCGTAGTTGGTACTGGCGTAGTTGGTACTGGCGTAGTTGGTACTGCCGTAGTTGGTACTGCCGTAGTTGGTACTGCCGTAGTTGGTACTGGCGTAGTTGGTACTGGCGTAGTTGGTACTGCCGTAGTTGGTACTGGCGTAGTTGGTACTGCCGTAGTTGGTACTGGCGTAGTTGGTACTGCCGTAGTTGGTACTGGCGTAGTTGGTACTGCCGTAGTTGGTACTGGCGTAGTTGGTACTGGCGTAGTTGGTACTGGCGTAGTTGGTACTGGCGTAGTTGGTACTGGCGTAGTTGATACTGCCGTAGTTGGTACTGGCGTAGTTGGTACTGGCGTAGTTGGTACTGCCGTAGTTGGTACTGGCGTAGTTGGTACTGGCGTAGTTGGTACTGCCGTAGTTGGTACTGGCGTAGTTGGTACTGCCGTAGTTGGTACTGGCGTAGTTGGTACTGCCGTAGTTGGTACTGGCGTAGTTGGTACTGGCGTAGTTGGTACTGGCGTAGTTGGTACTGCCGTAGTTGGTACTGGCGTAGTTGGTACTGCCGTAGTTGGTACTGGCGTAGTTGGTACTGCCGTAGTTGGTACTGCCGTAGTTGGTACTGGCGTAGTTGGTACTGCCGTAGTTGGTACTGGCGTAGTTGGTACTGCCGTAGTTGGTACTGCCGTAGTTGGTACTGGCGTAGTTAGTACTGCCGTAGTTGGTACTGGCGTAGTTGGTACTGCCGTAGTTGGTACTGGCGTAGTTGGTACTGGCGTAGTTGGTACTGGCGACTGGCGTAGTTGGTACTGGCGTAGTTGATACTGCCATAGTTGGTACTGGCGTAGTTGGTACTGGCGTAGTTGGTACTGGCGTAGTTGATACTGGCGTAGTTGGTACTGGCGTAGTTGGTACTGGCGTAGTTGGTACTGGCGTAGTTGATACTGCCGTAGTTGGTACTGCCGTAGTTGGTACTGGCGTAGTTGGTACTGCCGTAGTTGGTACTGGCGTAGTTGGTACTGCCGTAGTTGGTACTGGCGTAGTTGGTACTGCCGTAGTTGGTACTGCCGTAGTTGGTACTGCCGTAGTTGCAACCATCTTTGTCTATAAACCATAATTCGGGTTCTCCTACGAGTGAAACTCTGTATAAAACAAAGTTGACAACACTACAAGAATTATATACTTAACTTATCCAGTAAATTGTTGAAAGTGAGTGGCAGAGTTGGTGTTGAAAGTGAGTGGCAGAGTTAGTGTTGAAAGTGAGTGGCAGAGTTGGTGTTGAAAGTGAGTGGCAGAGTTGGTGTTGAAAGTGAGTGGCAGAGTTGGTGTTGAAAGTGAGTGGCAGAGTTGGTGTTGAAAGTGAGTGGCAGAGTTGGTGTTGAAAGTGAGTGGCAGAGTTAGTGTTGAAAGTGAGTGGCAGAGTTGGTGTTGAAAGTGAGTGGCAGAGTTGGTGTTGAAAGTGAGTGGCAGAGTTGGTGTTGAAAGTGAGTGGCAGAGTTAGTGTTGAAAGTGAGTGGCAGAGTTGGTGTTGAAAGTGAGTGGCAGAGTTAGTGTTGAAAGTGAGTGGCAGAGTTAGTGTTGAAAGAGCCTTGATTAAGAGCTGGTAGAGTTGTTGTTGAAAGAGCCTTGATTAAGAGCTGGTAGAGTTGTTGTTGAAAGAGCCTTGATTAAGAGCTAGTAAAGTTGTTGAAAGAGCCTTGATTAAGAGCTGGTAAAGTTGTTGAAAGAGCCTTGATTAAGAGCTGGTAAAGTTGTTCAAAGAGCCTTGATTAAGAGCTGGTAAAGTTGTTGAAAGAGCCTTGATTAAGAGCTGGTAAAGTTGTTGAAAGAGCCTTGATTAAGAGCTGGTAAAGTTGTTGAAAGAGCCTTGATTAAGAGCTGGTAAAGTTGTTGAAAGAGCCTTGATTAAGAGCTGGTAGAGTTGTTGTTGAAAGAGCCCTGATTAAGAGCTGGTAGAGTTGTTGAAAGAGCCTTGATTAAGAGCTGGTAGAGTTGTTGAAAGAGCCTTGATTAAGAGCTGGTAGAGTTGTTGTTGAAAGAGCCCTGATTAAGAGCTGGTAGAGTTGTTGAAAGAGCCTTGATTAAGAGCTGGTAGAGTTGTTGTTGAAAGAGCCCTGATTAAGAGCTGGTAGAGTTGGTGTTGAAATAGCCTTGATTAAGAGCTGGTAGAGTTGTTGTTGAAAGAGCCTTGATTAAGAGCTGGTAGAGTTGGTGTTGAAAGAGCATTGATTAAGAGCTGGTAGAGTTGGTGTTGAAAGAGCCCTGATTAAGAGCTGGTAGAGTTGGTGTTGAAAGAGCCCTGATTAAGAGCTGGTAGAGTTGTTGTTGAAAGAGCCCTGATTAAGAGCTGGTAGAGTTGGTGTTGAAAGAGCCTTGATTAAGAGCTGGTAGAGTTGGTGTTGAAAGAGCCCTGATTAAGAGCTGGTAGAGTTGGTGTTGAAAGAGCCTTGATTAAGAGCTGGTAGAGTTGGTGTTGAAAGAGCCTTGATTAAGAGCTGGTAGAGTTGGTGTTGAAAGAGCCTTGATTAAGAGCTGGTAGAGTTGTTGAAAGAGCCTTGATTAAGAGCTGGTAAAGTTGTTGAAAGAGCCTTGATTAAGAGCTGGTAGAGTTACAGGGAAACAAATGGGATATTATGAGTAAAGTTGATGTGTGAATCAAGTCTTGTGAGGATAGTTGATGTGTGAATCAAGTCTTGTGAGGATAGTTGATGTGTGAATCAAGTCTTGTGAGGATAGTTGATGTGTGAATCAAGTCTTGTGAGGATAGTTGATGTGTGAATCAAGTCTTGTGAGGATAGTTGATGTGTGAATCAAGTCTTGTGAGGATAGTTGATGTGTGAATCAAGTCTTGTGAGGATAGTTGATGTGTGAATCAAGTCTTGTGAGGATAGTTGATGTGTGAATCAAGTCTTGTGAGGATAGTTGATGTGTGAATCAAGTCTTGTGAGGATAGTTGATGTGTGAATCAAGTCTTGTGAGGATAGTTGATGTGTGAATCAAGTCTTGTGAGGATAGTTGATGTGTGAATCAAGTCTTGTGAGGATAGTTGATGTGTGAATCAAGTCTTGTGAGGATAGTTGATGTGTGAATCAAGTCTTGTGAGGATAGTTGATGTGTGAATCAAGTCTTGTGAGGATAGTTGATGTGTGAATCAAGTCTTGTGAGGATAGTTGATGTGTGAATCAAGTCTTGTGAGGATAGTTGATGTGTGAATCAAGTCTTGTGAGGATAGTTGATGTGGGAATCAAGTCTTGTGAGGGTAGTTGATGTGTGAATCAAGTCTTGTGAGGGTAGTTGATGTATGAATCAAGTCTTGTGAGGGTAGTTGATGTGTGAATCAAGCCTTGTGAGGGTAGTTGATGTGTGAATCAAGCCTTGTGAGGGAAGTTGATGTGTGAATCAAGCCTTGTGAGGGAAGTTGATGTGTGAATCAAGCCTTGTGAGGGTAGTTGATGTGTGAATCAAGTGTTGTGAGGATAGTTGATGTGTGAATCAAGTGTTGTGAGGATAGTTGATGTGTGAATCAAGTGTTGTGAGGATAATTGATGTGTGAATCAAGTCTTGTGAGGATAATTGATGTGTGAATCAAGTGTTGTGAGGATAATTGATGTGTGAATCAAGTGTTGTGAGGATAATTGATGTGTGAATCAAGTGTTGTGAGGATAATTGATGTGTGAATCAAGTGTTGTGAGGATAATTGATGTGTGAATCAAGTCATCTCCCTGAAACATACAATAATAATTACTTCTAGTAAGGTTAATGGAGCTGCTAGCCGTGTTGTGGAGGCTGAGAGATGATCTCTGTTGCTAGCTGTGTTGTGGAGGCTGAGAGATGATCTCTGTTGCTAGCTGTGTTGTGGAGGCTGAGAGATGATCTCTGTTGGGAGTGTATGGAAGAAGTCGTAAGTGGCTGAAAGTTGTAAAGATCTTTTATGAGGAGAGAGAGAGAGAGAGTGAGGCTCGGGTTATACAAGAGAGAGTGAGGCTCGGGTTATACAAGAGAGAGAGTGAGGCTCGGGTTATACAAGAGAGAGAGTGAGGCTCGGGTTATACATGAGAGAGTGAGGCTCGGGTTATACAAGAGAGAGTGAGGCTCGGGTTATACAAGAGAGAGAGTGAGGCTCGGGTTATACAAGAGAGAGAGTGAGGCTCGGGTTATACAAGAGAGAGTGAGGCTCGGGTTATACAAGAGAGAGTGAGGCTCGGGTTATACAAGAGAGAGAGTGAGGCTCGGGTTATACAAGAGAGAGTGAGGCTCGGGTTATACAAGAGAGAGTGAGGCTCGGGTTATACAAGAGAGAGAGTGAGGCTCGGGTTATACAAGAGAGAGTGAGGCTCGGGTTATACAAGAGAGAGAGTGAGGCTCGGGTTATACAAGAGAGAGTGAGGCTCGGGTTATACAAGAGAGAGTGAGGCTCGGGTTATACAAGAGAGAGAGAGAGAGAGAGAGAGAGAGAGTGAGGCTCGGGTTATACAAGAGAGAGTGAGGCTCGGGTTATACAAGAGAGAGTGAGGCTCGGGTTATACAAGAGAGAGAGTGAGGCTCGGGTTATACAAGAGAGAGTGAGGCTCGGGTTATACAAGAGAGAGAGAGAGAGAGAGAGAGTGAGGCTCCGGTTATACAAGAGAGAATGAGGCTCGGGTTATACAAGAGAGAGAGAGAGAGAGTGAGGCTCGGGTTATACAAGAGAGAGTGAGGCTCGGGTTATACAAGAGAGAGAGAGAGAGTGAGGCTCGGGTTATACAAGAGAGAGTGAGGCTCGGGTTATACAAGAGAGAGAGAGAGAGAGAGTGAGGCTCGGGTTATACAAGAGAGAGTGAGGCTCGGGTTATACAAGAGAGAGTGAGGCTCGGGTTATATAAGAGAGAGTGAGGCTCGGGTTATACAAGAGAGAGTGAGGCTCGGGTTATACAAGAGAGAGAGTGAGGCTCGGGTTATACAAGAGAGAGAGAGCCTCGGGTTATACAAGAGAGAGAGTGAGGCTCGGGTTATACAAGAGAGAGAGAGTGAATGAGGCTCGGGTTATACAAGAGAGAGAGAGAGAGTGAGGCTCGGGTTATACAAGAGAGAGAGAGAGAGAGAGTCTCGGGTTATACAAGAGAGTGAGGCTCGGGTTATACAAGAGAGAGAGAGCCTCGGGTTATACAAGAGAGAGAGTGAGGCTTGTGTTATACAAGAGAGAGAGAGAGAGAGCCTCGGGTTATACAAGAGAGAGAGAGCCTCGGGTTATACAAGAGAGAGCCTCGGGTTATACAAGAGAGAGAGAGCCTCGGGTTATACAAGAGAGAGAGTGAGGCTCGTGTTATACAAGAGAGAGAGAGAGAGAGCCTCGGGTTATACAAGAGAGAGAGAGCCTCGGGTTATACAAGAGAGAGAGAGCCTCGGGTTATACAAGAGAGAGAGTGAGGCTCGTGTTATACAAGAGAGAGAGAGCCTCGGGTTATACAAGAGAGAGAGAGCCTCGGGTTATACAAGAGAGAGAGAGCCTCGGGTTATACAAGAGAGAGAGAGCCTCGGGTTATACAAGAGAGAGTGAGGCTCGGGTTATACAAGAGAGAGAGAGCCTCGGGTTATACAAGAGAGAGAGAGAGAGAGAGCCTCGGGTTATACAAGAGAGAAGGGAAGTACTTTACATTACAAGTGAACTATACACAAAGATACGTAATGTTACCATGATTGTTAAATATGTTTATAGATGGGATTGTGAATGTAGTTGTTACTGTTTGTTTCAGTGTTGATGACTCAGTGCTTTTGTGAGGTACAGAAGAATGTCGACGAACGAAAGATGTAAAAGAAGAAAGATGAAATGAATTAAAAAAAAACGAAAATTATGATGGTGTAAGTATAGGGAAGGAAAGTTTGGTTATTAAAGTGGAATAACAGTAAAGGATGAGAATATTTCCTGGTGTTATTGAGGGACTTTCTTAAGTTGTCACGAGTTGTTTTTGTGATGCTATTATCTAGCAGTGTGATGCTAGGACCAGTGTTTGTAAGAAGTTAGTGTTTTATGGTTAGTTATTATGAAAGTTAGTCTCCGGGTGTTAGTGTTTACTGAGCAGAGCTCAAGACCACAGCAGACTGAGTGTCGTAGTTTAAGTTACTGACCACAGCAGACTGAGTGTCGTAGTTTAAGTTACTGACCACAGCAGACTGAGTGTCGTAGTTTAAGTTACTGACTACAGCAGACTGAGTGTCGTAGTTTAAGTTACTGACCACAGCAGACTGAGTGTCGTAGTTTAAGTTACTGACCACAGCAGACTGAATGTCGTAGTTTAAGTTACTGACCACGGCAGACTGAGTGTCGTAGTTTAAGTTACTGACCACAGCAGACTGAGTGTCGTAGTTTAAGTTACTGACCGCAGCTCAGTCAGGAAAATTGACGAAGGTAAGTGTTACAGGCTCTGGTGGCCTGGTGGTTAACGCTCTCGCTTCACACGGTGAGGGCCTGGGTTCGATTCCCAGCCAGAGTAGAAACATTGGACGTGTTTCTTTCCACCTGTTGTCTATGTTCCCCATCAGTAAAATGGGTACCTGGGTGTTAGTCGACTGGTGTGGGTCGCATCCTGGGACACTGACCTAAGGAGGCCTAGTCACAGACCGGGCCGCGGGGGCGTTGACCCCCGGAACTCTCTCCAGATAAACTCCAGATAAACTTATATGTTCACAAGATAAATAAGTCTGAGACAGTGTCACCCTCACACTTACCCTCATACTCACCCTCATACCCTCACACTCACCCTCACACTCACCCTCATACCCACCCTCATACTCACCCTCATACCCTCACACTCACCCTCACACTCACCCTCATACCCACCCTCATACTCACCCTCATACCCTCACACTCACCCTCACACTCACCCTCATACTCACCTTCATACCCTCACACTCACCCTCACACTCACCCTCACACTCACCCTCACACTCACCCTCATACCCACCCTCATACCCACCCTCATACTCACCCTCATACCCTCACACTCACCCTCACACTCACCCTCATACCCACCCTCATACTCACCTTCATACCCTCACACTCACCCTCACACCCACCCTCACACTCACCCTCAAACACACCCTCACACTCACCCTCATACCCTCACACTCACCCTCATACCCACCCTCATACTCACCCTCATACCCTCACACTCACCCTCATACCCACCCTCATACTCACCTTCATACCCTCACACTCACCCTCACACTCACCCTCACACTCATACCCACCCTCATACCCTCACACCCACCCTCACACTCACCCTCACACTCACCCTCATACCCACCCTCATACTCACCCTCATACCCTCACACTCACCCTCATACCCACCCTCATACCCTCACACTCACCCTCACACTCACCCTCACACCCACCCTCACACCCACCCTCACACCCACCCTCATACCCACCCTCATACTCACCCTCATACCCTCACACTCACCCTCACACTCACCCTCACACTCACCCTCATACCCACCCTCATACTCACCCTCATACCCTCACTCACCCTCATACTCACCCTCATACCCACCCTCATACCCACCCTCATACCCTCATACTCACCCTCACACTCACCCTTACACTCACCTTCATACCCACCCTCATACCCACCCGCATACTCACCCTCATACCCTCACACTCACCCTCACACTCACCCTCATACCCACCCTCATACTCACCTTCATACCCTCACACTCACCCTCATACCCACCCTCATACTCACCCTCATACCCTCACACTCACCCTCACACTCACCCTCATACCAACCCTCATACTCACCCTCATACCCTCACACTCACCCTCATACCCTCACACTCACCCTCACACACCCTCATACCCTCACACTCACCCGCATACCCTCACACACCCTCATACCCTCACATTCACCCTCACCCCTTCACACTCACCCTCATACTCACCCTCATACCCTCACACTCACCCTCACACTTGCCCTCATACCCTCACTCTCACCTTCACACTCACCCTCATACCCTCACACTCACCCTCACACTTATCCTCACATCCTCACCCTCACACCCTCACACTCACCTTTACACTCACCCTCACACCCTCACACTCACCCTCACACTCACCCTAACCCCCTCACACTCGCCCTCATACCCTCACTCTCACCTTCACACTCACCCTCACACTTACCCTCATACTCACCCTCATACCCTCACACTCACCCTCACACTCACCTTCACACCCTCAGACAGGGACAGCGAGCAGGCTAGTCACGCCGTCGGTGCTCCGGGGATTTAAGTGTTTTTGAGGGCTACAAGTGTTCTGCAAGGGTTGCTAAGTGTGTCAGGGTAGTCAACAATCCTAGAAGTGTTTTTTTTTTTAATTGCCTGAGCCACACAAGTGTGGGGAGAGCCACAATTTTGAAAGTGATCTGGAAAATAAAAGCGTTGTGGCGCAGGCTAGTGTGAAGGCGGCGTTGCCAAGTGTCACCCAAGATTTTAATAAAGTGAAACAATAGTGTGACCAGTGAAAGAAATACAGTGAATAGGGTACATTATTAACGAGAAGAAATTGAGGTGGATCTAGCCAGGACGTACATCGAGCTGGATCTATCCAGGACGTCACATCGACCTGGACAATCTACACTGCTACAGCTGCAATACAAGTACTGTATCACCTATGAGTGGTTGTTTGGGTGTGGGGTCCAGGTTCCAATTTAACCGCCAAGCTGAATGTGAATGGTCTAACTCTCATAGCACGATAAAGAATAGGCACTCAAGTATTCAATAAGGTTTAGCAAATGGTAATCCATTGAACAAGGCGATTAAGTCACTATAAGCAGGTGATATAGGCAACACTGCAAGGGAGTCAGGTCACATAGGGTGTGGACACAAGGACAACTGAGAATCTACATTACACTCCAAGCACAAGCCACCTACTTTTCAGACACATAATAAACCCACACATAATTCGACACATAATTACACACACACACACACACACACACACACACACACACACACACACACACACACACACACACACACACACACACACACACACACACACACACACACATACACACACACATACACACACACACACCCACATACACACACCCCCCCCACACACACACACACACACATACACATACACACACCCACCCACATACACACACACACACACACCCACACACACACACACACACACACACACACACACACACACACACACACACACACACACACACACACACGCACACACACACACTGTAAGTGCGGTAAATCCCAGGAGGTTGGTCAGGTCACAAGAAGGTGTGGGCAGCCAAGGACCACTGAGACTTACCTTAAACGCACAAGCCACCTACCTTTCAGTACATAATAAACCCACACATAATTCCACACACAATTACACACAAAATTACACACTCACACACACACACACACACACACACACACACACACACACACACACACACACACACACACATATCCAGACACACACACACTCCCCCCTCACCACCGACATCTCACTACTTCCCCTGATCCATCACCTCCCTCGATCACCCTCCCCTCCCCCGTTCACCCCAAACCCTCCCCACCCCTCCCCACTCAGCTCCCAAATAGCCACAGTTCCTCCACTACTCCCCCCCCCCCACACTCTGACACACACACTACTAACCTAACATACAGAACTACATAGGTTTCCCACTCTGAGGCAATCAGGATAAAACAAAAATGGGTTGCCAGAGAGCAACAAGAAAAACCAAGGGACAGGAGGAGGAAAATGCAAAGGAAGATTGGGCAGCAGAGCTCATAAAAAGGGATCATGAATGGGAAAAGAAACTAGAAGAACTTAGCATGAGAATGGAAGAGAGGATAGATATGGAAAGCAGGAAGTGGGAGGTGCATGTCAAAACAGCAGAAGCTAGGATACAGAGTTTAGAAGAGGAACTGAAAAATCTGAAACAGCATAAAGAACTAAAGAACATTTTGGGATTGACATCAGAGACTGCTACCTCAGCCACAAATAAGGGGACTGTAGGGAAAGAAGGGGCACAACTGCATGGAGATGCTCTATCAGAGGAGACTGTAGCAAATGAAAGAGCTAAGCTTTATGTGGAGGCCCTAACAGACAACAACAGAGCCCAAGGAAAGCCGAGAAGGGAAAATGACAGGCCACTGAGCCCAAGTACATTAGCCAGTGAAACTGATGAAAGGAAAGCTGCAGTGGAGGAAACCAAATTAAATGAGGGGATACACAGGGATATGCAGTGGGAGAATGAAAGGGTGAGGTCAGTCTTTGTGTATGGGCTCCAGGAAGTCGAAGGGGAAACATATGAAGCAAGAAAACAAGGGGAAAAAAAAGCAATTGAAAGCATCATGAAAGCAATAGGAGAAGACGATATGACCCAGCTGGAAAATTTTCGGAGAATAGGGGGGTTTGTAAAAAAAAGAACCCGGCCAGTGAGAGTGACCTTCAAGGCAGAAGCGACTCGGACCAGGATACTGCAGGAGAAAGCACGATTAAGGGACATGACGGCATACAGGAGGGTGTATCTCGACCGCGACAGAACACAAGAAGAAAGGAAGAAACTGAGAGAGATGGTACAAAGGCGAAAGGAGGAAAGAGAGGGGATGGAGAAGACAGACAGGAGATCCCAGACCCAGGAAGAAGATCTAATACAGCCTCCCTCACAACTTTCTATAGAAGCCTCCCAACCAGGTCAACCCCAGTGCAACCAAACACTCTAAATCAAAACACCCATGCCACATCCAATGCCCCCACCCACTACATTACAAACTTCACCCCCACAGCAACAACCCATAGTTCCTTACCAGGTCTCCCACTTCCCCAACCCCAATATACTTCCCAGACCACAGTCTTAGAAAAGAAGTTGAAGGTGTGGTATACAAATGCAGATGGAATAACAAACAAGTATGAGGAGTGGCACGAAAGAATCAAAGAGACATCCCCAGACATAATAGCACTCACAGAAACAAAACTCACCAGAATAATAACAGATTCAATCTTTCCATCCGGATATCAGATCTTCAGGAAAGACAGAGGGAGGAAAGGGGGAGGAGGAGTTGCACTGCTCATTAAAAACCAGTGGGGTTTTGAGAAAATGGAAGGAATGGATGGCATGGGCGAAAGGGACTACTTAGTAGGAACAATCCAGTCTGAGGGACATAAGGTGATAATTGCAGTAATGTACAACCCACCACAGAACTGCAGGAGGCCAAGAGAAGAATACGATGAGAGCAACAGAGCAATGATCAACACACTAGCCGAGGTGGCCAGGAGAGCACACATGGGGGGAGCAAAGTTACTAGTTATGGGTGATTTCAATCACAAGGAGATTGACTGGGAAAACCTGGAGCCCCATGGGGGTCCCGAAACATGGAGAGCCAAGATGATGGATGTGGTACTGGAGAACCTCATGCATCAACATGTTAGAGACACTACCAGAGAGAGAGGAGAGGATGAACCAGCAAGGTTGGACCTTGTATTCACCATGAGTAGTTCGGACATCGAGGGTATCATGTATGAAAGGCCCCTGGGAGCTAGTGATCATGTGGTTCTGTGCTTCGACTACATAGTTGAGCTCCAAGTGGAGAGAGTAGCAGGAATAGGCTGGGAAAAACCAAACTACAAAAGGGGGAACTACTCAGGCATGAGGAACTTCCTTCAAGACATTCAGTGGGAGAGGGAACTGACAGGAAAACCAGTACAAGAAATGATGGACTATGTAGCAACAAAATGCAAGGAGGCAGAGGAGAGGTTTGTTCCCAAGGGAAACAGAAATAATGGGAAGAACAGAACGAGTCCTTGGTTCACCCGAAGGTGTAGGGAGGCAAAAACTAGGTGTAATAGAGAATGGAAAAGGTACAGAAGACAGAGAACTCAGGAAAATAAAGAAATCAGCCGAAGAGCCAGAAACGAATATGCACAGATAAGAAGGGAGGCTCAGAGACAATATGAAAATGACATAGCATCAAAAGGAAAGACTGACCCGAAGCTGTTGTACAGCCACATCAGGAGGAAAACAACAGTCAAGGACCAGGTAATCAGACTGAGGAAGGGTGATGGGGAATTCACAAGAAACGACCGAGAGGTATGTCAGGAGCTCAACACAAGATTTAAAGAGGTATTTACAGTGGAAACCAGTAGGACTCCAAGAAATCAGAACAGGGGGGCACACCAGCAAGTGCTGGATGAGGTACATATAACCAAGGAGGAGGTGAAGAAGCTGCTATGCGAACTTGACACCTCAAAGGCGGTGGGACCAGACAACATCTCTCCATGGGTCCTTAAAGAGGGAGCAGAGATATTGTGTGAGCCATTAACAAAGATCTTCAACACATCATTTGAAACTGGGCAACTCCCTGAGGTATGGAAAATGGCAAATGTAGTCCCAATTTTTAAAAAGGGAGACAGACATGAGGCACTAAACTACAGACCTGTATCTCTAACGTGTATAGTATGCAAGGTCATGGAGAAGATCATCAGGAGGAGAGTGGTGGGGCACCTGGAAAGAAACAAGTGTATAATTGACAACCAGCACGGTTTCAGGGAAGGAAAATCCTGTGTCACAAACCTACTAGAGTTTTATGACAAGGTGACAGAAGTAAGACAAGAGAGAGAGGGGTGGATCGACTGCGTATTTTTGGACTGCAAGAAGGCTTTCGACACAGTTCCTCACAAGAGGTTACTGCAAAAGCTAGAGGACCAGGCACACATAACAGGAAAGGCACTGCAATGGATCAGAGAATATCTGACAGGGAGGAAACAACGAGTCATGGTACGCGACGAGGTGTCAGAGTGGGGGCCTGTGACAAGCGGGGTTCCACAGGGGTCAGTCCTAGGACCTGTGCTGTTCTTGGTATACGTGAATGACATAACGGAAGGGATAGACTCAGAAGTGTCCTTGTTTGCAGACGATGTGAAGTTAATGAGAAGAATCGAATCGGACGAGGATCAGGCAGGACTACAAAGAGATCTGGACAGGCTACAAGCCTGGTCCAGCAACTGGCTCCTAGAATTTAACCCTGCCAAATGCAAAGTCATGAAGATTGGGGAAGGGCAAAGAAGACCGCAGACACAATATAGTTTAGATGGCCAAAGACTGCAAACCTCACTAAAGGAAAAAGATCTGGGGGTGAGTATAACACCGAGCATATCTCCTGAGGCGCACATCAATCAGATAACTGCTGCAGCATACGGGCGCCTGGCAAACCTACGGATAGCGTTCCGATACCTCAGTAAGGATTCGTTTAAGACTCTGTACACCATCTACGTCAGGCCCATACTGGAGTATGCAGCACCAGTTTGGAATCCACACCTAGTCAAGCACGTCAAGAAATTAGAGAAAGTGCAAAGGTTTGCAACAAGACTAGTCCCAGAGCTACGGGGATTGTCCTATGAAGAAAGGTTGAGGGAAATCGGCCTGACGACACTGGAGGCCAGGAGGGTCAGGGGAGACATGATAACGACATATAAAATACTGCGCGGAATAGACGAGGTGGACAAAGACGGGATGTTCCAGAGATGGGACACAGACACAAGAGGTCACAATTGGAAGTTGAAGACTCAGATGAATCAAAGGGATGTTAGGAAGTATTTCTTCAGTCATAGAGTAGTCAGGCCATGGAATAGCCTAGAAAGTGATGTGGTGGAGGCAGGAACCATACATAGTTTTAAGGCGAGGTATGATAGAGCTCATGGGGCAGGGAGAGAGAGGACCTAGTAGCAATCAGCGAAGAGGCGGGGCCAGGAGCTGTGACTCGACCCCTGCAACCACAAATAGGTGAGTACAAATAGGTGAGTACACTCACCCTCATACCCTCACACTCACCCTCACACTCATCCTCACATCCTCACACTCACCCTCACACTCACCCGCATACCCTCACACTCACCCTCACACCCTCACACTCACCCTCACATCCTCATACTCACCCTCATACCCTCACACTCACCCTCACACTCACCCTCACACTCACCCTCATACTCACCCTCATACCCACTCTCATACTCACCCTCATACCCATCCTAATACTCACCCTCACACCCTCACACTCACCCTCACACCCTCACTCTCACCCTCACACCCTCACTCACCCTCACACAGACCCTCACACTCACCCTTATACCTTCACTTTCACCCTCACACCCACCTTAGCACTCACCTTCACACACACTCTCACACAGACCCTCACACACACCCTCACACAGACCCTCATACCCTCACTCTCACCCTCACACCCTCACACACACACCCTCACTATCACCCTCACACCCTCACACTCACCCTCATACCCTCACTCTCACCCTCACACCCACCTTAACACTCACCTTCACACACACCCTCACTCTCACCCTCACACCCACCCTCACACCCTCACACACACCCTCACACACACCCTCACACACCCTCACACCCTCACTCTCACCCTCACACTCACCCTCATACCCTCACTCTCACCCTCACACTTACCCTCACACACCCTCACATCCTCACACCCACCCTCACACTCACCCTCACACCCACCGTCTCCCATCACATACTTGGGGATATTGAACCTCGCCAGTTTCTTTGCTCCCTTCAAGTAAACAAAGGCAGCCATCTTACTCCTCCTTGAGACAATTCAACTTAAGCTCACATATCCATTTTGTGACGGCAAAGTAGCATATAACTTCAGTAAAGTTATGGGTATTCTTAAAGAAGTTTTGAGGTAGAGCGTCGAGCATCACCAATAAACATTTCCCGACAATTTTCTTTTCCCTGACATCCAGCAGGAGAGGAAAAAGCGAGCGGACTTTTACTGGAGAAAGTAGAGTGTTGTCAACGTCAGAGTGACGTGCATGACGGTGCTGCCTGGCAGATAAGAGGGAGCAGAGAGGGAGTACAGAGGGAGAGGGAGTGGAGGTTGGTAAGTAGGGAGGGAGCATCAGATAACGAAGACCTTTGATTCTATAAATGAGGTTATCTTCTGGGAAGATTGAACTAGTGTCTGTAGGAGAGATAGAATGAACCGGAGAGACACTCCAGACAGTACTGAAGTCAATGGTAGCTTCTTTGAAGAATAAAGAATGACAATACCGTGACTGGAACATTGCACAAATAACTGACACACAAGATAATACCATTAACTAGACAGTCTCCTGTGTGTGGGTTAGTTGTATCTTGTTTCTTTAATATCGTCTTAGCCACTGTTAGAGAGAAAGATTGTTATATTGTTGAGTGTTGTTATTCCCCCACCAGACTCGTCAGGGCCAGAGATAGTCAAACTTGGTGGGGAAAATACGTAGACTTTTTCTGTTTTGTTTTGTTTTACCCAGTATGATGTAAGTCTCAGTAAGGCAATCAGTGACTTGCATTGGACGTAGCATTTTAAGCAGGATGATCGCCCAATCACTGAGTTGAAGACCATGGTCGTAGCGTGTTCGGTAGTTCAAACAACCAGTCAGTGTTCAGTAGTTTAGACAACCAGTCAGTGTTCAGTAGTTCAAACAACCAGTCAGTGTTCAGTAGTTCAGACAACCAGTCAGTGTTCAGTAGTTCAGACAACCAGTCAGTGTTCAGTAGTTCAAACAACCAGTCAGTGTTTAGTAGTTCAAACAACCAGTCAGTGTTCAGTAGTTCAAACAACCAGTCAGTGTTCAGTAGTTCAAACAACCAGTCAGTGTTCAGTAGTTCAAACAACCAGTCAGTGTTCAGTAGTTCAGACAACCAGTCAGTGTTCGGTAGTTCAAACAACCAGTCAGTGTTCAGTAGTTCAAACAACCAGTCAGTGTTCAGTAGTTCAAACAACCAGTCAGTGTTCAGTAGTTCAAACAACCAGTCAGTGTTCAGTAGTTCAGACAACCAGTCAGTGTTCGGTAGTTCAAACAACCAGTCAGTGTTCAGTAGTTCAAACAACCAGTCAGTGTTCGGTAGTTCAAACAACCAGTCAGTGTTCAGTAGTTCAGACAACCAGTCAGTGTTCAGTAGTTCAAACAACCAGTGAGTGTTCAGTAGTTCAAACAACCAGTCAGTGTTCAGTAGTTCAAACAACCAGTGAGTGTTCAGTAGTTCAAACAACCAGTCAGTGTTCAGTAGTTCAAACAACCAGTCAGTGTTCAGTAGTTCAAACAACCAGTGAGTGTTCAATAGTCGGGTGACGAAGAACATTTGATAAAGTAGTCGATAAACACTGGACGGTTCCTCTTCTTTTTTTTAGTGGGAACAGCAAACAATAGCTGTGGCTGGAGAATGTTCTGAAGACAGCAAACAATAGCTGTGGCTGGAGAATGTTCTGAAGACAGCAAACAATAGCTGTGGCTGGAGAATGTTCTGAAGACAGCAAACAATAGCTGTGGCTGGAGAATGTTCTGAAGACAGCAAACAATAGCTGTGGCTGGAGAATGTTCTGAAGACAGCAAACAATAGCTGTGGCTGGAGAATGTTCTGAAGACAGCAAACAATAGCTGTGGCTGGAGAATGTTCTGAAGACAGCAAACAATAGCTGTGGCTGGAGAATGTTCTGAAGACAGCAAACAATAGCTGTGGCTGGAGAATGTTCTGAAGACAGCAAACAATAGCTGTGGCTGGAGAATGTTCTGAAGACAGCAAACAATAGCTGTGGCTGGAGAATGTTCTGAAGACAGCAAACAATAGCTGTGGCTGGAGAATGTTCTGAAGACAGCAAACAATAGCTGTGGCTGGAGAATGTTCTGAAGACAGCAAACAATAGCTGTGGCTGGAGAATGTTCTGAAGACAGCAAACAATAGCTGTGGCTGGAGAATGTTCTGAAGACAGCAAACAATAGCTGTGGCTGGAGAATGTTCTGAAGACAGCAAACAATAGCTGTGGCTGGAGAATGTTCTGAAGACAGCAAACAATAGCTGTGGCTGGAGAATGTTCTGAAGACAGCAAACAATAGCTGTGGCTGGAGAATGTTCTGAAGACAGCAAACAATAGCTGTGGCTGGAGAATGTTCTGAAGACAGCAAACAATAGCTGTGGCTGGAGAATGTTCTGAAGACAGCAAACAATAGCTGTGGCTGGAGAATGTTCTGAAAGACAGCAAACAATAGCTGTGGCTGGAGAATGTTCTGAAGACAGCAAACAATAGCTGTGGCTGGAGAATGTTCTGAAGACAGCAAACAATAGCTGTGGCTGGAGAATGTTCTGAAGACAGCAAACAATAGCCGTGGCTGGAGAATGTTCTGAAGACAGCAAACAATAGCTGTGGCTGAAGAATGTTCTGAAGACAGCAAACGAGAGGAGCAGCGAATACCCTCTCATCAACACATCAACGAGCCTACCAGCACCTTCCCTCTCATCAACACATCAACGAGCCTACCAGCACCTTCCCTCTCATCAACACATCAACGAGCCTACCAGCACCTTCCCTCATCAACACATCAACGAGCCTACCAGCACCTTCCCTCTCATCAACACATCAACGAGCCTACCAGCACCTTCCCTCTCATCAACACATCAACGAGCCTACCAGCACCTTCCCTCATCAACACATCAACGAGCCTACCAGCACCTTCCCTCATCAACACATCAACGAGCCTACCAGCACCTTCCCTCTCATCAACACATTAACTGGGAAAAAACACACTCCTAAAGACGGTAAGAACGAGACTGGGAGAATAACAATATGTGCAAGAGTGGAAGCAGGAAGGAAGACAGGGTCATGCAGGCAGGGTCATACAGGCAGGGTCGTACAGGCAGGGTCGTACAGGCAGGGTAGTACAGGCAGGGTAGTACAGGCAGGATAGTACAGGCAGGGCAGTACAGACAGGGTCATACAGACAGGGTCATACAGGCAGGGTCATACAGAAAGGGTTGCCAAGACAGAATGGGCGGGTAGAGGGGCACAAAAACCCAGACATGGGCGGGTAGAGAGGCACAAGAGCTAAGAGTTAATCAGAGAGACAGTGTTGTGAGAGAAGAAGTTGTGGTGATGGTGGTGGGTGAGGAAGGTTGGTAAGTTGAGGGTATTTTTGTTGGTCGAGGCGGCAACAGTAGCAGCAGCAGCAGCGGCATCAGCACCGCCGGAACCAGCAGTAACAGCAGCAGCACCGCCAGCAGCATCACCGCTACCAACAGCATCAGCACCGCCAGCAGCATCAGCACCAACAGTAACAGCAGCAGCACCACCAGCAGCATCACTACCAGCACCGCCAGCAGCAGGAGTACCAGCAACAGCAGCAGCTCCGCCAGCAGCACCAGTACCACTACCAGCACTGCCAGCAGCAGTACCAGCGACAGCACCATTAGCAACAGCAGCACCGCCAAAAGTACCAGCAGCACCACCGGCACCATCAGCAGCAGCAGAGTCCATGTAGTCAGCAGAAGGCGGCAGACAGTGTTGTCTGGCTGGTGGCTGCTGAGTGATGGAGGAGCGCCAACACTCTTGGCTTTCCCGCCAAAAACTCACTTCCTCCACGTCATAACTACGCTTCTCCCGCCAAAAACCTCTTATCTTCCCGCCAAAACCTCTTATCTTCCCGCCAAAACCTCTTATCTTCCCGCCAAAAACAATCAAGCACCAAAACTAACTTTTTTTTCCCTCGCTAAATTACGTTGTCTTCCAAATTCTTTTATGTTTCTCGCCAAATAAATATTTTTCCGCCCCAGTATCTTTGAATTTCCCTCAAAATCTTGAATAATTTTAGGAAAACTTGTGAAGCAGCTGGAGCACATCTCCATAATAATAATAATAATAATAATAATAATAATAATAATAATAATAATAATAATTATTATTATTATTATTATTATTATTATTATTATTATTATTATTTTATATTAACGTGAATTTCTGACCTCCCTGAAGACCTGTGCAGCAGATTAAGTGATGTATATAGTGTGAATGTCACCATCCTGGCAGCTGTCATCACTATCACAACAGTGATCCTGGCAGCTGTCATCACTATCAACAGTGATCCTGGCAGTTGTCTGTCATCATTATCACAACAGTGATCCTGGCAGCTGTCATCATTTCACAACAGTGATCCTGGCAGCTGTCATCACTATCACAACAGTGATCCTGGCAGCTGTCATCACTATCACAACAGTGATCCTGGCAGCTGTCATCACTATCACAACAGTGATCCTGGCAGTTGTCATCACTATCACAACAGTGATCCTGGCAGCTGTCATCATTATCACAACAGTGATCCTGGCAGCTGTCATCATTATCACAACAGTGATCCTGGCAGTTGTCATCACTATCACAACAGTGATCCTGGCAGTTGTCTGTCATCACTGTCACAACAGTGATCCTGGCAGCTGTCATCACTATCACAACAGTGATCCTGGCAGCTGTCATCACTATCACAGCAGTGATCCTGGCAGCTGTCATCACTATCAACAGTGATCCTGGCAGCTGTCATCATTATCACAACAGTGATCCTGGCAGCTGTCATCATTATCACAACAGTGATCCTGGCAGCTGTCATCATTATCACAACAGTGATCCTGGCAGTTGTCATCACTATCACAACAGTGATCCTGGCAGTTGTCTGTCATCACTATCACAACAGTGATCCTGGCAGTTGTCTGTCATCACTATCACAACAGTGATCCTGGTAGCTGTCATCACTATCACAACAGTGATCCTGGCAGCTGTCATCACTATCACAACAGTGATCCTGGCAGCTGTCATCACTATCACAACAGTGATCCTGGCAGCTGTCATCACTATCACAACAGTGATCCTGGCAGCTGTCATCACTATCACAACAGTGATCCTGGCAGCTGTCATCACTATCACAACAGTGATCCTGGCAGTTGTCATCACTATCACAACAGTGATCCTGGCAGTTGTCTGTCATCACTATCACAACAGTGATCCTGGCAGTTGTCATCACTGTCACAACAGTGATCCTGGCAGTTGTCATCACTATCACAACAGTGATCATAATTTTTACAAACATTTATAATGACTTTCAAGATTTCTATAACTATGACTCAAGAAATCGTAATGACACGTTTGTTTCTATAACTGTGCTATGACAATCCTGCCAGATACTATTATTGTACTATAATTAACTATGCTATAGCTGTACTATAACCGTGCTATATCTTGCTCCCTTTTTGCTCTAAACTCTCATCTCTTACTCAAATGTTATATTGTTATCATTAAGATATTATTAGTAAGATGTTATCTCCAAAATGTTAGTAATAACATCACCATTATTCCCAGCACGACGAGCGTGTCTCACCATAACTACCAGCACGACGAGCGTGTCTCACCATAACTCCCAGCACGACGAGCGTGTCTCACCATAACTCCCAGCACGACGAGCGTGTCTCACCATAACTCCCAGCACGACGAGCGTGTCTCACCATAACTCCCAGCACGACGAGCGTGTCTCACCATAACTACGATCATGCCAGTACCTGGTGGGTGTGGGTGGTGGGTGTGGGTGGTGGGTGTGGGTGGTGGGTGTGGGTGGTGAGTGTGGGTGGTGGGTGAGGGTTGTGGGTGTGGGTGTGGATGGTGGGTGAGGGTTGTAGGTGGTGGGTGTGGGTGGTGAGTGAGGGTGTGGGTGGTGAGTGTAGGTGGTGGATGAGGGTGGTGGGTGAGGGTGTGGGTGGTGAGTGAGGGTATGGGTGGTGGGCGAGGGGATGGGTGAGGGTGTGGGTGGTGTGTGAGGGTGTGGGTGGTGGGTGTGGGTGGTGGGTGTGGGTGGTGAGTGTGGGTGTGGGTGGTGAGTGTAGGTGGTGGATGAGGGTGTTGGGTGAGGGTGTGGGTGGTGAGTGAGGGTATGGGTGGTGGGCGAGGGGATGGGTGAGGGTGTGGGTGGTGGGTGAGGGTGTGGGTGGTGAGTGAGGGTGTGGGTGGTGGGTGAGGGTTGTGGGTGAGTGTGTGGGTGGTGGGTGAGGGTGTGGGTGGTGGGTGAGAGTTGTGGGTGAGGGTGTGGGGGGTGAGTGAGGGTGTGGGTGGTGAGTGTAGGTGGTGGATGAGGGTGTGGGTTAGGGTGTGCGTGGTGGGTGAGGGGGTGGGTGTGGGTGGTGGGCGAGTGTGGGTGGTGTGTGAGGGTTGTGGGTAGTGGGTAGTGGGTGTGGGTGGTATAGGAGGTGGAATAGAGCGAGAAACGTAACATTAGAATAAGGAAAGAGAGCCATGAGAGAGAGAGCAAGTTAAATTAGTGAGAGAGAAGTGCATTAGAAAGAAAGAGGTACATTAGGGAGAGAGGTAGAGAGAGAGAGGTTCATTAGGGAGAGAGGTAGAGAGAGAGAGAGGTACATTAGGGAGAGAGGTAGAGAGAGAGAGGTTCATTAGGGAGATAGGTAGAGAGAGAGAGGTACATTAGGGAGATAGGTAGAGAGAGAGAGGTACATTAGGGAGATAGGTAGAGAGAGAGAGGTACATTAGGGAGATAGGTAGAGAGAGAGAGGTACATTAGGGAGATAGGTAGAGAGAGAGAGGTACATTAGGGAGAGAGGTAGAGGTACATTAGGGAGAGAGGTAGAGAGAGAGAGGTACATTAGGGAGAGAGGTAGAGAGAGAGAGAGGTACATTAGGGAGAGAGGTAGAGAGAGAGAGGTACATTAGGGAGAGAGGTAGAGAGAGAGAGAGGTACATTAGGGAGAGAGGTAGAGAGAGAGAGGTACATTAGGGAGATAGGTAGAGAGAGAGAGAGGTACATTAGGGAGAGAGGTAGAGAGAGAGAGGTACATTAGGGAGATAGGTAGAGAGAGAGAGAGGTACATTAGGGAGATAGGTAGAGAGAGAGAGAGGTACATTAGGGAGATAGGTAGAGAGAGAGAGGTACATTAGGGAGAGAGGTAGAGAGAGAGAGAGGTACATTAGGGAGAGAGGTAGAGAGAGAGAGGTACATTAGGGAGATAGGTAGAGAGAGAGAGAGGTACATTAGGGAGAGAGGTAGAGAGAGAGAGGTACATTAGGGAAAGAGGTAGAGAGAGAGAGAGGTACAGTAGGGAGGTAGAGAGAGAGAGGTACGTTAGGGAAAGGTAGAGAGAGAGAGAGGTACATTAGGGAGAGAGGTAGAGAGGGAGAGGTACATTAGAGAGTACATTAGGGAGAGAGGTACATTAGAGTGTCTCACTCTCTCAGGAGAGACATTAGAGAAAGTGTCTCACTCTCTCACGAGAGACATTAGAGAGTGTCTCACTCTCTCATGAGAGACATTAGAGTGTCTCGCTCTCTCAGGAGAGACATTAAGAGAGAGTGTCTCACTCTCCCAGGACAGACATGAGAGAGTGTCTCACTCTCCCAGGACAGACATGAGAGAGTGTCTCACTCTCCCAGGAGAGACATTAGAGAGTGTCTCACTCTCCCAGGACAGACATGAGAGAGTGTCTCACTCTCCCAGGAGAGACATTAGAGAGTGTCTCACTCTCCCAGGAGAGACATTGGAGGGAGTGTCTCACTCTCCCAGGAGAGACATTGGAGAGAGTGTCTCACTCTCCCAGGAGAGACATTAGAGAGTGTCTCACTCTCTCATGAGAGACATTAGAGTGTCTCACTCTCCCAGGAGAGACATTGGAGAGAGTGTCTCACTCTCTCAGGAGAGACATTAGAGAGTGTCTCACTCTCCCAGGAGAGACATTAGAGAGTGTCTCACTCTCTCAGGAGAGACATTAGAGAGTGTCTCACTCTCCCAGGAGAGACATTAGAGTGTCTCACTCTCTCATGAGAGACATTAGAGTGTCTCACTCTCTCGGGAGAGACATAAGCCACTAGCAACTACGAGATTAAACATTTACACGTAATTACTGTAAAAGGTGTCTGTCTGTGTGACTCTGACGATGGTAGTCTGGGGTCACCTGGGGTTACGGGGTCACCTGGGGTTACGGGGTCACCTGGGGTTACGGGGTCACCTGGGGTTACGGGGTCACCTGGGGTTACGGGGTCACCTGGGGTTACGGGGTCACCTGGGGTTACGGGGTCACCTGGGGTTACGGGGTCACCTGGGGTTACGGGGTCACCTGGGGTTACGGGGTCACCTGGGGTTACGGGGTCACCTGGGGTTACGGGGTCACCTGGGGTTACGGGGGGGTCACCTAGGATCAGGGGTTAGTCACCTGGGGTCACACACACACACAAACACAAAACACACACACACACGCACACACACACACTCGCACACACACACACACACACACACACACAAACACACACTCACACACATACACAACACACACAAACATACACACACACACACAAACATATACACACACACACACACACACACACACACACACACACACACACACACACAAACTCACAAACACACACACACACATTCACAACACACAAACATACACACACACACAAACACACAAACGAGGA
>NW_027198334.1:0-45848 GCF_038502225.1 Cherax quadricarinatus
AGGTCTTTGACGTTGGTGTTTCGCTCTATTTTGTGGCCAGAATTTGTTTTGTACTCTGATGAAGATTTAATTTCCTCATGTTTACCATATCTGAGTAATTGAAATTTCTCATCGTTGAACTTCATATTGTTTTCTGCAGCCCACTGAAAGATTTGGTTGATGTCCGCCTGGAGCTTTGCAGTGTCTGCAATGGAAGACACTGTCATGCAGATTCGGGTGTCATCTGCAAAGGAAGACACGGTGCTGTGGCTGACATCCTTGTCTATGTCGGATATGAGGATGATGAACAAGATGGGAGCGAGTACTGTGCCTTGTGGAACAGAGCTTTTCACCGTAGCTGCCTCGGACTTTACTCTGTTGACGACTACTCTCTGTGTTCTGTTAGTGAGGAAATTATAGATCCATCGACCGACTTTTCCTGTTATTCCTTTAGCACGCATTTGGTCACACTTGTCGAAGGCTTTTGCAAAGTCTGTATATATTACATCTGCATTCTTTTTGTCTTCTAGTGCATTTAGGACCTTGTCGTAGTGATCCAATAGTTGAGACAGACAGGAGCGACCTGTTCTAAACCCATGTTGCCCTGGGTTGTGTAACTGATGGGTTTCTAGATGGGTGGTGATCTTGCTTCTTAGGACCCTTTCAAAGATTTTTATGATATGGGATGTTAGTGCTATTGGTCTGTAGTTCTTTGCTGTTGCTTTACTGCCCCCTTTGTGGAGTGGGGCTATGTCTGTTGTTTTTAGTAACTGTGGGACGACCCCCGTGTCCATGCTCCCTCTCCATAGGATGGAAAAGGCTCGTGATAGGGGCTTCTTGCAGTTCTTGATGAACACAGAGTTCCATGAGTCTGGCCCTGGGGCAGAGTGCATGGGCATGTCATTTATCGCCTGTTCGAAGTCATTTGGCGTCAGGATAACATCGGATAGGCTTGTGTTAATCAAATTTTGTGGCTCTCTCATAAAAAATTCATTTTTATCTTCGACTCTCAGTCTGGTTAGCGGCTTGCTAAAATTTGAGTCATATTGGGACTTGAGTAGCACACTCATTTCCTTGCTGTCATCTGTGTAGGACTCATCTTGTTTAAGTAGGGGCCCAATACTGGACGTTGTTCTCGATTTTGATTTGGCATAGGAGAAGAAATACTTTGGGTTTCTTTCGATTTCGTCAACAGAGTAAAGTCCGAGGCAGCTACGGTGAAAAGCTCTGTTCCACAAGGCACAGTACTCGCTCCCATCTTGTTCCTCATCCTTATATCCGACATAGACAAGGATGTCAGCCACAGCACCGTGTCTTCCTTTGCAGATGACACCCGAATCTGCATGACAGTGTCTTCCATTGCAGACACTGCAAAGCTCCAGGCAGACATCAACCAAATCTTTCAGTGGGCTGCAGAAAACAATATGAAGTTCAACGATGAGAAATTTCAATTACTCAGATATGGTAAACATGAGGAAATTAAATCTTCATCAGAGTACAAAACAAATTCTGGCCACAAAATAGAGCGAAACACCAACGTCAAAGACCTGGGAGTGATCATGTCGGAGGATCTCACCTTCAAGGACCATAACATTGTATCAATCGCATCTGCTAGAAAAATGACAGGATGGATAATGAGAACCTTCAAAACTAGGGAGGCCAAGCCCATGATGACACTCTTCAGGTCACTTGTTCTATCTAGGCTGGAATATTGCTGCACACTAACAGCACCTTTCAAGGCAGGTGAAATTGCCGACCTAGAAAATGTACAGAGAACTTTCACGGCGCGCATAACGGAGATAAAACACCTCAATTATTGGGAGCGCTTGAGGTTCCTAAACCTGTATTCCCTGGAACGCAGGAGGGAGAGATACATGATTATATACACCTGGAAAATCCTAGAGGGACTAGTACCGAACTTGCACACGAAAATCACCCACTACGAAAGCAAAAGACTTGGCAGACGATGCACCATCCCCCCAATGAAAAGCAGGGGTGTCACTAGCACGTTAAGAGACCATTGTGACCCACACCAGTCCACTAACACCCAGGATGTGACCCACACCAGTCCACTAACACCCAGGATGTGACCCACACCAGTCCACTAACACCCAGGATGTGACCCACACCAGTCCACTAACACCCAGGATGTGACCCACACCAGTCCACTAACACCCAGGATGTGACCCACACCAGTCAACTAACACCCAGGATGTGACCCACACCAGTCAACTAACACCCAGGATGTGACCCACACCAGTCCACTAACACCCAGGATGTGACCCACACCAGTCCACTAACACCCAGGATGTGACCCACACCAGTCCACTAACACCCAGGATGTGACCCACACCAGTCCACTAACACCCAGGATGTGACCCACACAGTTCACTAACACTTAGGATGTGACCCACACTAGTCCACGAACACCCAGGATGTGACCCACACCAGTCCTCTAACCCCCAGGATGTGACCCACACCAGTCCACTAACACCCAGGATGTGACCCACACCAGTCCACTAACACCCAGGATGTGACCCACACCACCACACCACAAACACCCAGGATTAGACCCCCACCAGTCCACTAACACCCAGGATGTGACCCACACCAGTCCACTAACACCCAGGATGTGACCCACACCAGTCCACTAACACCCAGGATGTGACCCACACCAGTCCACTAACACCCAGGATGTGACCCACACCAGTCCACTAACACCCAGGATACGACCCACACCAGTTCCACCAACACCCAGGATGTGACCCACACCAGTCCACTAACACCCAGGATGTGACCCACACCAGTCCACTAACACCCAGGATGTGACCCACACCAGTCCACTAACACCCAGGATGTGACCCACACCAGTCCACTAACACCCAGGATGTGACCCACACCAGTCCACTAACACCCAAGATGTGACCCACACCAGTCCACTAACACCCAGGATGTGACCCACACCAGTCCACTAACACCCAGGATGTGACCCACACCAGTCCACTAACACCCAGGATGTGACCCACACCAGTCCACTAACACCCAGGATGTGACCCACACCAGTCCACTAACACCCAGGATGTGACCCACACCAGTCCACTAACACCCAGGATGTGACCCACACCAGTCCACTAACACCCAGGATGTGACCCACACCAGTCCACTAACACCCAGGATGTAACCCACACCAGTCCACTAACACCCAGGATTTGACCCACACCAGTCCACTAACAACCATTATGTGACCCTCACCAGTCCACTAACACCCAGAATGTGACCCACACCAGTCCACTAACACCCAGGATGTGACCCACACCAGTCCACTAACACCCAGGATGTGACCCACACCAGTCCACTAACACCCAGGATGTGACCCACACCAGTCCACTAACACCCAGGATGTGACCCACACCAGTCCACTAACACCCAGGATGTGACCCACACCAGTCCACTAACACCCAGGATGTGACCCACACCAGTCCACTAACACCCAGGATGTGACCCACACCAGTCCACTAACACCCAGGATGTGACCCACAACAGTCCACTAACACCCAGGATGTGACCCACACCAGTCCACTAACACCAGGATGTGACCCACACCAGTCCACTAACACCCAGGATGTGACCCACACCAGTCCACTAACACCCAGGATGTGACCCACACCAGTCCACTAACACCCAGGATGTGACCCACACCAGTCCACTAACACCCAGGATGTGACCCACACCAGTCCACTAACACCCAGGATGTGACCCACACAAGTCCACTAACACCCAGGATGTCACCCACACCAGTCCACTAACACCCAGGATGCGACCCACACCAGTCCACTAACACCCAGGATGTGACCCACACCAGTCCACTAACACCCATGATGCCACCCACACCAGTCTACTAACACCCAGGATGTGACCCACACCAGTCCACTAACAACCAGGATGTGACCCACACCAGTCCAGTAACACCCAGGATGCGACCCGCACCAGTCCACTAACACCCAGGATGTGACCCACACCAGTCCACTAACACCCAGGATGTGACCCACACCAGTCCACTAACACCCAGGATGTGACCCACACATGTCCACTAACACCCAGGATGTGATCCACACCAGTCCACTAACACCCGGGATGCGACCCACACCAGTCCACTAACACCCAGGATATGACCCACACCAGTCCACTAACACCCAGGATGTGACCCACACCAGTCCACTAGCACCCAGGATGTGACTCACACCAGTCCATTAACACCCAGGATGTGACCCACACCAGTCCACTAACACCCAGGTACCCGTTTTACTGATGAGTGAACACAGACAACCAGCATAAGGATATACCCCCAATGTTTCCACCGTCGCCGGAAATCGAACCTGGACTCTCACCTTGTGAAGCAAAAGTTTCTGCCACCACTATTACTGATTGTACTATTACTACTAGCACTAGTAGTTCTCACACACACGTGTAGTAGTGACTGACTCTCTACATCTTCACTCTATACCGATGTTGACCCCTGCTCACTTGTAACTAACTCATCAACTGCTGCATCTGTCACCTTCATTTACACATCAGTTGTTGTTTCGAAACATGCTATATCTAATAATGATAGAGATCTCCAGTGAATAATAGAAAGGCCTGCCCCTCCAGCATCCAGCCTGTTACTGGGTTTTTGTAACAAGTAGTCAGTATCCTGGTCCAATTATCCATTAGTGCTTCAGAATTACAACTGGTAGGCTACTAACTAAAGAAATTATAATTTAATAAGTTTATTAATAAAGATAAAGTTGTCTAGGTGGACAATATCAAAGTAAATCAAAGTAATCAATTTAATATATGTAATAGGATATAAGTTCCTACACTTCTCTCGTGTACAGTAGTATTGTGCTGAAGGCACATGTATCTTCATGGCTTTTAAATACCGTCTGGTACATTGTCAGCATTTAAGAACATAATACTAATACGTATATACAAGCAAGTATGTGCGTATGTGCTCTAAGTAGTTCGTTATGTCTTAAGACTCAATTAGACTTAACCAGTGACTGACTCAAAGTCCTCACATAAACTAACTTCTTGACCAACCTGGTAATCAGAACAGCTTGCTTGAACAGTAAAACAACCGATTCGCTGAACAGCAATATAACAAGCAGCAGCAGCACAGAATCAGAAACAAGGAGAAAACATAACGACACTAAGTGGGGACCATCAGCAGATCCTCCACAAAAGTCACAAAACTCCCATACTACTGAATCTAAGTTCTGCATGAGAAAATCCCCGACTGTGATGGTGCAAATATCAGTACAAATTAGTTCAGAAGCTACAGCTCAGGACCTGAGTTTCTCAAAGTATCAGTGTGACACACAGCTTCAGTAAAACATCAAAAATCACAAAGTCTAGGCTATGCTCTGTGAACAGAGTTACACAGAACTAACAACAGGACTAACAACAAGGGCCAGGAAGGAAGAGCTGGAGAGGGAGGTGTTGTTGGAATCACCATCAACCAGAGAGAGAGCGAGCTAGCGACAGGCAAGGCAGTCTCCTCACCCAGGTGAGGTGTGATCACCACACCCTGATCACGTGACTCTCCATGGATTTAGCTAATATCGTAAATATCAGCAATACAAAATTATTTGAACAGGTAATATACATTATATACATTGTGACCCATTCTGGGGTCACAATACCCTCCCAACTCGACAAACGGTCGCATTAGGAGTTGCGTTAGTGTCTTTCACATGATTACTACTGTGATAACTCGTGTCACTTTAATAAACAACTTAATATCAACAAATCTGAGTCACTCTCGTGCCATACACTTCTTACATTTTACAGTGTCTATTTCACTATAAGTTACACCCCTCAAACTAGAGCAGTACATATCGTATTGTATCTCTGCATACTCGTGGTTATGTACATCAGTGTAGAGACAAGAGAGCATAGAAAGGCATGACACTTTGAGGCTCGATCGTAGTAGTGGAGACTGTACATTAGAACAGCAGTCTTGTATGATAGACAGGAGACGGCATCCCAGGGCAACATGGGTTTAGAACAGGTTGCTCCTGTCTGTCTCAACTATTGGATCACTACGACAAGGTTCTAAATGCACTAGAAGACAAAAAGAATGCAGATGTAATATATGCAGACTTTGCAAAAGCCTTCGACAAGTGTGACCATGGCGTAATAGCGCACAAAATGTGCGCTAAAGGAATAACAGGAAAAGTCGGTCGATGGATCTATAATTTCCTCACTAACAGAACACAGAGAGTAGTCGTCAACAGAGTAAAGTCCGAGGCAGCTACGGTGAAAAGCTCTGTTCCACAAGGCACAGTACTCGCTCCTATCTTGTTCCTCATCCTCATATCCGACATAGACAAGGATGTCAGCCACAGCACCGTGTCTTTCTTTGCAGATGACACCCGAATCTGCATGACAGTGTCTTCCATTGCAGACACTGCAAGGCTCCAGGCGGACATCAACCAAATCTTTCAGTGGGCTGCAGAAAACAATATGAAGTTCAACGATGAGAAATTTCAATTACTCAGATATGGTAAACATGAGGAAATTAAATCTTCATCAGAGTACAAAACAAATTCTGGCCACAAAATAGAGTGAAACACCAACGTCAAAGACCTGGGAGTGATTATGTCGGAGGATCTCACCTTCAAGGACCATAACATTGTATCAATCGTATCTGCTAGAAAAATGACAGGATGGATAATGAGAACCTTCAAAACTAGGGAGGCCAAGCCCATGATGATACTCTTCAGGTCACTTGTTCTATCTAGGCTGGAATATTGCTGCACACTAACAGCACCTTTCAAGGCAGGTGAAATTGCCGACATAGAAAATGTACAGAGAACTTTCACGGCACGCATAACGGAGATAAAACACCTCAATTACTGGGAGCGCTTGAGGTTCCTAAACCTGTATTCCCTGGAACGCAGGAGGGAGAGATACATGATTATATACACCTGGAAAATCCTAGAGGGACTAGTACCGAACTTGCACACAAAAATCACTCACTACGAAAGCAAAAGACTTGGCAGACGATGCACCATCCCCCCAATGAAAAGCAGGGGTGTCACTAGCACGTTAAGAGACCATACAATAAGTGTCAGGGGCCCGAGACTGTTCAACTGCCTCCCAGCACACATAAGGGGGATTACCAACAGACCCCTGGCAGTCTTCAAGCTGGCTCTGGACAAGCACCTAAAGTCAGTTCCTGATCAGCCGGGCTGTGGCTCGTACGTTGGTTTGCGTGCAGCCAGCAGCAACAGCCTGGTTGATCAGGCGCTGATCCACCAGGAGGCCTGGTCACAGACCGGGCCGCGGGGGCGTTGACCCCCGGAACTCTCTCCAGGTAAACTCCAGTGGTAGTGGAATGTGAGGCAGTTTAGACTTCTGCCTATGAGAAAGCTTGAGTGCAGTAACTTAAGGTGTGTAGTGATGGAGGTAGCTGCGGCAGGACTGTTCCGCCACTCAGTAACTAGCATCACCCACACACTATACACACTCAACACTCAGCTTCTGTCTACTTCCCACACCAACATATATCACCACTACTGTGAATATATAAATAGAATAATTAGAGATGAGAATACAAAGCTAATGTAAGCTGATTACGTTACTTTATTGAATTTGAGGTAGCAAGTAACAAAAGATATTTGGACATAAAATTACATTAATTTTAATGTAACAATGATAATTAAAGACATGACAGAGCATCAGCAATTACAATGACCACTAATATGTTGTATACTAATAGAGTATGGCTGGATTCTGAGAGCCCACCTCATGATCCTAGCATTTGTACTCTTCATTGCGTTTATGAAGATTAGAGGATTGTGATCTGAAAATACATTAATTTTAAATGGGGAAGTGCCCAAATACACGTCAAACTGTTCCAAGGACACCACAAAGGCTAAAGCCTCTTTCTCAATAGTGGCATAACTTCTCTCATGTCATTTGAGCTTAGATGAATAGTAACATATAGGATGGAGAATGTCAGTGGATGTTGACTGTTGGAGCAGCACAGCACCCACTGCATAACCACTTGCATCTATACATAAAAAGAAGGGAAGATTGAAATTAGGATTCATCAGTACAGGAGCAGATGAAAACAGATGCTTCAACCTTGTAAATGAGTCTGAACAATCCATAGTCCAGATGAACTGGACTTTGCTACTAGTGAGCTCAGTGAGAGGAGCAGCAATTTGAGAAAAGTTTGGACAGAACCTGTGATAATATCCTGCCATGCCCAGGAATCTCTGTACTCCTTTCCTATCCTGTGGCACTGGAAATGCAGATATAGCACGAACCTTAGCATCAATAGGAGCAACCTCACCTTCGCCAATACAAAAGCCTAGATAGGTAATCTTGGCTTGACCAAAACTACATTTGGGTAAGTTAACAGTGAAGTTATAGTGTGCCAGTCTCTCAAACAATGCCCCTCAAGGAAGGGTCCTTGATGCTGATGAGGAGCTCTTGATCTAGGGAACTGGATCTGTGCTCCAGTTCCCTGAATCAACCCTGAATATCTTCCATCCCCCCACAGGCACTGTATAATCCTTCGGGTTTAGCGCTTCCCCCTTGATTATAATAATAATCTCAATGTTCTGAGACGTGTCAAGTGTTCTTCCCACTCATCACTGTACACCACTAAGTCGTCAAGGTAGATTTCTACTCCGTCTAAGTTGTGGGTCAACTCGTTCATTATACGTTGGAATGAGGAAGCTGCGTTACATAGGCTGAAGGGGGTGATGAGATAGTTGAACAATCCATCTTGAACAGTAAAAGCAGATATTTCTTGAGCACGTTCAGTAAACGGGACTTTATAATAGCCTTGTAAGAGATCTAAATGGCTGACATACTGGGCTCCTGACACACGGTCAATAAGGTCATTAATGCAAGGTAGGGGATAACCATCAGGCAAGGAGACAGTTCACTTTCCGGTAGCCAGTGCACAACCTGAAACTAACGTCAGGTTTAGGCACTAAAATACATGGAGATGCCCATGGACTTTTACTGCACTCAATAAGTCCACGAGATAACAAAAAGTCAACTTCTTCTTTCAATGCTTTATGCTTTGTTGGATTCATCCTATATGGCAATTGCTTAGTGGTGATGCTCCCTGTACATCAATGTCATGTACACACAGAGTACAACATTTAGGAACATCACTGAACAATTCAGGGTACTGCAAAATCATGTTTTTAATATCACCAGCTTTATCAATCTCAAGGTTACTAAGAAAATTGTCCAGTGATTGTCGAGTCACCTCTATACCTCTAGAGATGTCAGGCAGACTGAGGCTTTCTTCCTCTGTCCTAGGAAGAATAGATGTAGTAGGTAGAGGACTAGCATAGTATACCAAAAGCTGGTTAACATGGGACACGTGATTTGATTTCCTCTTCAGAGGTTTACATATTTAATAATTAATTAACCCAGTTAGATGTGATTCGTCAAGTCCTACTTTGCCTCTCAATAAGTAAGAATTCATAGCTGAACGAATCTTTTCGCCAGATACACTTTCTGACGCTAGTCATCTATTCTGAGTAATATTATCTAAAACAGTGGGATCAGAGGTATTACTAGGATTTTGGTTCCTTTGTTGCATGGAAGAGAATATGACTTGTGTGGGAGCACCAGCCACACGACCGCTTCTCTTATCTCTTTCTAACTTATAGCAATACTCTCTAACATGTCCTTTTCTGTTACAATATGTACACTTAACTTTCTTCTTCTCGGTATCAGATTTCTGTCTAGTCACAGAGACAGATTCAGGATTGTGAGTTTTCCTGGTAAAGGTATGAGGAGTTACAGTATCAGGTACATCAGGCTGGTACTGATCAGCTGATTTAGGTTGCCAACTTCTAGGACACTTTTTAATTACTTTGTTTCTCTATGTTTTAGCACGTATAAGTTTGTGAGAAATCTTGTAATTGTCTGCTAATGCTGTAGTTTCCTGAATATCCGAGGCAGTATGATCGATCTGATATTGTTGTATGTCAGCAGACATACAGTTGCTAAACTCTTTGTGAAGAAACAACTGAACCATATTGTCATAATTATTGCACTTAGCGACTCTGCACCACCTCTCAAATGCAACTTTTTTCTCACGAGCAAACTCGACACAAGTCTGATCTTGTCGTTGTTGTAATGTACGAAATGCACATTGATAACTTACAAGTAACAAGTTATATGTCTCTAGAATAGTTTCCTTGATAGCATCATAACTAATGTACTTGGCAAATGGTAAAGCAGCAGTACAAGTTTGAGCTCTTCCTGTCAAAACTGTGTGCAACAATGTAGCCCAATACTTACGTGGCCAGTTCATAGCATGTGCCTGGTTCTCAAACGCATCAAAGTAGGTTTCTAAGTCATTCTCAAGAAACTTATGAACCATTGAGGCAGCTTTCTGCATGTTAAATGTGTTCTGTGCTGTAATAACAGGTTTATCAACTTTATCAGATCTATTAATCTGTTGTCTTTCGAGACGAACAGTTTCTCTTCGGAAATCTTCTTAGTTCAATTTCCTCTGTGCCTCTATTTGTGCGGTCTGCAACATAATGAGGCATTCCATCCTTTCAAACTGTTCCTGAGAGACAGGACCAGTGGGTAATGGAGGTGTACACAATCTAACAAATGAGTCTGGACGGTCCTTAGGTTGGGCACCTAGTCCAGCCATCCCTAGAGAGTCTAGATCTGGTCTAGGATAAGTAGATACAGGTGTAGCATACATGGTACTAGTATGAGGCAGTCATACTAACAGCTACACTGTATGCTATTGTGATAGTTAGATGGGAAAGTGCGAGTGTGAATGGAGTTACACTAGGCTCAGACACTTCTGCCATAGTAGCTCTCTCTTCTACCTCATCAAAGAGAGACATACTTCCTAATAGTGACACTAGGCTCTCTGTATCTGAATCGGAATCAGACATCTCTGCATGAGCAGGAAACAATATATCTTTAATTAAAGCTCTGACAGTTTCTGCAGGTAATTCCTGTTATACGACACACCGAGATATTTGGCTACTCGCCAACATGTCTGAAGTTTTAATGTACTCAACTTCGACAAAGTCAGAGTATCAATTAACTGTTTCACTGTGACATACAGCATGAAAATAAGTACACTATGAGAGAGTGATTATGGGAAACTATAATCCTAACAGGAATTTACTTTAGTTTAGTGTTGGCAGTCTTAGAGCTAGAGCTCATAACAGTATTTCCATCACCTTGGATCAAGAGACTCAGTCAAATACATACATCCACCTAGTATGTTGTACAAGACAAAAATCAGAGTCTTTAGATTAGGAAAGTACTCAAAGTGCTTGACCATAGAGTTACTAGTATGTCAAACAAGACAATTTCTCCAACACCTAGGATGTTACAAAAAAAATGCTTTATCTAATAAGCATAGAGATCTCCAGTGAATACTAGAAAGGTCTGCCCCTCTACCATCCAGCCTGTTACTGAGTGTTTCTAACAAGTAGTCAGTATCCTGGTCCAATTATCAATTAGAATTTAATAGTAAGATTCACTAGTGCTTCTGGATTACAACTGGTAGGCTACCAACTAAAGAAATTAAACTTTAATAAGTTTATTAATAAAGATAAAGTTGTCTAGGTGGACAATATCAAAGTAAATCAAAGTATTCAATTTAATATATATAATAGAATATAAGTTCCTACACTTCTCTCATGTACAGTAGTATTGTGCTGAAGGCACATATCATATCTTCATGTATATACAAGTGAGTATGTGTGTAAGCGCTCTAAGTAGTTCACTGTGTCTCAAGACTCGATTAGACTTAACCAGTAACTGACAAAAAGTCTTCATGTAAACTAACTTCTTGACCAACCTGGCAATCAGAACAGCTTGCTTGAACAGTAAAACAACTGATTCACTGAACAGCAATATAACAAGCAGCAGCAACACACAATCAGGAACAAGGAGATAACATAACGACACTAAGTAGGGACGATCAGCAGATCCTCCACAAAAGTCACAAAACTCCCATACTACTGAATCTAAGTTCAGTATAAGAAAATCCCCGACTCTGATGGTGCACAGATACCAGAAGAAATTAGATCAGAAGCTACAGCTCAGGACCTGAGTTTCTCAAAGTGTCAGTGCGACACACAACCTCAGTAAAATGTTGAAAATCACTAAGTCTAGGCTATGCTCTGTGAACAGAGTTACACAGAGCTAACAACAAGAGAGCGACAGAGATGATGTTCCAACAGGGGCCAGCAAGGGAGAGCTGGAGAGGAAGATGTTGGAATCATCATCAAACAGAGATAGAGAGAGCTAGCTCGAGGCAAGGCAGTCCTCTCACCCAGGTGAGGTGTGATCACCCCACCCTGATCACGTGACTCTCCGTGGACTAATGCTGCCCAGCAACTACAGAGAAGCCAGCAGCAAAACAAGCAAGGCGGTAATTGCAGTAGTTAGACAATGCAGGCAGCTACTTAACTCTCGAGCAATGATCTCTTAGTAATGTATAAATGTTACATCCTACGTAATAATATAACTAAGGAAAACAATAATATAAAGCAATATATTTACAATTTAGCTAATATTGCAAATATCAGCAATATAAAATTATATGAACAGGTAATATACATTATATACATTGTGACCCATTCAGGGGTTGCAATACTGATCACGAATATTTCACTACTGTTGATCTTGATCACTGAATATTTCATTACTGCTGATCACTGAATACTTCACTACTGTTATTCACTCAATATTTCACTCCAGATTTCTTGGTTACTGTATTAAGTAGATTACAAGCTTGACCTTACAGTGCTTTCCATATATACTGTTCATACTCAATATTAGCTCTCACGTGTACACAAGACATTCTGAGCATTAACAGAATTTATCACCATCATGAAGTTTTTCAAGGATTTACATGCATGACATTATATTAAAGTCTTTCACTCTGAACACTGATATTAAATATCTCTTGCATGTATTCTCTTGAGTTTATAACCAAAATATTCCTGATATATTAAACACTAAAATGTTTTATCTCCTGAATGTACTTGCATGTTTCACAAGACTGCCTTTTTGGCTGAAACATTTCAGACACTCTGAACACAAACAGTTTACAGTGGAACCTCAGTACTCAAACAGCTCTGTACTCGAACAATTTGGTACTCAAGCACTTTGGTAAAAAAACTGCTTGGTAGTTGACCGTTTGCTCGGCACTCAACCAAACAAACACAACCTACCAGAACATATGCGTCAGTCTCCTCGCAGCTTTCGCTCAGTCCAAAACTCTGTTGAACTTCACTGTAAACTATTTCATGTTTCTTCACATTTTTTGAATTTTTTTTTTTTAATATTATTTGTATAAATAAGTCACAATGGGGTCTAAGAAGATTAATGATAAAAGTCAACGAAAAATAAATTGGTTAGTGTGTGTTTGTCCTGATGTAAACACCTCTGCCTCTCTATATATGTCTTTTATTAATTTTGGCATCATTACTGTACTTCTAGGTTACCTATCGCATTTCTGATATCAAGTTAGAATACATGTGATAGATAACCTTTATTACTAATATTAGCACAATTACACAACACTATGTATTCACACCACTGATAGTATCCAGCTATCAAGACGACTCATTAGATACTGAATGCTCCTTCTGCTGGCCCCTCCCTCTCCTATGGCCCCTCCCTCTTTGGGCTCTTATATTATGCTTGCTTTCCATTTTGAATTTTTATTCACACAAATAATGGATTTACTGTTATGCGGACTATTACATTATTGAAAAAATGGCATAAATAATATCAGTGCATCTGTGAAAGCATATTAGTCCCACCAGTTGACGTGTATTGGACATGTGACATGATTTGCTTACTCTTAGACATTAGGAAAAATCGAGCATTTCAGCAACTTTGAGCTCAGTTTCAAGGTACAGTGGTGCCTTGACTTATGAGTGCCCCAACTTACAAGTTTTCTGAGTTACAAGCTCGGTCGATTTTTTGCTTTGAGTTGTGAGCCAAAATTCGAGTTACGAGTGAGCTTCGAATACTCCACCACTAGTTAACAGTGTATCTGAAGTCAAATCGAACTCTGTACCCAGAGGAATGTCAGGTACTTCGTCCTATCCCACATGCTCTTCCAAGACATAATTGGGAGAATAATACTCTCACACTAATCACAGATCGTAGTAAGGCAGTTCGTCCCTTGTTTGGTTCTCATATAAATCTGGGGAAGAGGTAACCTCCATTTCAACACTCAGAGTTTTTCCAGAAACATTAAGGTGGGTGGAGTAGTGATGGTGGTGGGTGGAGTAGTGATGGTGGTGGGTGGAGTAGTGATGGTGGTGGGTGGAGTACTGACATTGGTGGGTGGAGTAGTGATGGTGGTGGGTGGAGTACTGACAGTGGTGGGTGGAGTAGTGATGGTGGTGGGTGGAGTAGTGATGGTGGTGGGTGGAGTACTGACAGTGGTGGGTGGAGTAGTGATGGTGGCAGGTGGAGTAGTGATGGTGGTGGGTGGAGTAGTGATGGTGGTGGGTGGAGTACTGACATTGGTGGGTGGAGTAGTGATGGTGGTGGGTGGAGTACTGACAGTGGTGGGTGGAGTAGTGATGGTGGTGGGTGGAGTACTGACAGTGGTGGGTGTAGTGATGGTGGTGGGTGGAGTAGTGATGGTGGTAGGTGGAGTAGTGATGGTGGTGGGTGGAGTACTGACAGTGGTGGGTGGAGTAGTGATGGTGGTGGGTGGAGTACTGACAGTGGTGGGTGGAGTAGTGATGGTGGTGGGTGGAGTACTGACAGTGGTGGGTGGAGTAGTGATGGTGGTGGGTGGAGTACTGACAGTGGTGGGTGGAGTAGTGATGGTGGTGGGTGGAGTACTGACAGTGGTGGGTGGAGTAGTGATGGTGGCAGGTGGAGTAGTGATGGTGGTGGGTGGAGTACTGACATTGGTGGGTGGAGTAGTGATGGTGGTGGGTGGAGTACTGACAGTGGTGGGTGGAGTAGTGATGGTGGTGGGTGGAGTACTGACAGTGGTGGGTGTAGTGAAGGTGGCAGGTGGAGTAGTGATGGTGGTAGGTGGAGTACTGACAGTGGTGGGTGGAGTAGTGATGGTGGTGGGTGGAGTACTGACAGTGGTGGGTGGAGTAGTGATGGTGGTGGGTGGAGTACTGACAGTGGTGGGTGGAGTAGTGATGGTGGTGGGTGGCGTACTGATAATGGTGGATGGAGTAGATATGGGAGTGGGTGGAGTACTGAGGGTGGTGGGTGTAGCAGAGATGGCAGTGAGTGGAGTAGTGAAGGTGGCAAGTGGAGTAAGCTATATTTCTTATTTATAAATACATTTTTTTTTAAAACCCCATGACCAAGAAATTGGGGTGGTTTTTGGTTAGCTGGAGGGATTAATGGCATTTCAATTAATTTCATTGAGGAAAATTGATATGATATACAGTGAACCCTCGGGTAACGACATTAATCCATTCCAGAGAGCTTGTCTTTAACCGATTTTGTCGTTAGCCGAATTAATTTCTCCATAAGAAATAATGGAAATCCAATCAATCCGTTCCAGACACCCAAAAGTATTAAAAAAATTTTTTTTTACATGAAATATACATTTCCCTACACAGAAAACAGTGAGACATGCAGAATAAATACATTATTATTAAAATGACACGTACCTTTATTGAAGATGTATTTATTGAGTGATGAGATGGGAGGAGGGCAGATGCTGGAGGAGTTTATAAATGTTTGGAAGGGCAATCCCTTTCCAAAAGAACTTCAGGTACCAAGTCCTTTACTGGGGTTACCTCCCTTTTTTATTTCTTAATGCCTCTAGGAGCAGCTTGAGAGTCACTAGACCCCTGTTGCACTAATAATCTGTCCAGAGAGCTCTGTTTCTGGCGTGTCTAAGATTTCCCTAAAATGGGGCACAACATTGTCATTGTAAAAGACACTAGTATGGCTTGAAAAAGCTGTGTCAGGGTGATGTTCATCCATAAAGGCTTGCACCTTTGTCTACAATGTACAAATGTCCTTAATTGTTGAAGAAGGCTGGTTTGTGAGGAAGTACCCAGGCTGGTTTGTGGGGAAGTACCCTGACTGGTATGTGGGGGAAATACCCTGGCTGGCTTGTGGGGAAGTACCCTGGCTGGTATGTGGGGAAACACCCTGGCTGGCTTGTGGGGAAGTACCCTGGATGTATGTGGGAAAGTACCCTGGCTGGTATGTGGGGAAGTTCCCTGTCTGGTATGAGGGCAAGTACCCTGTCTGGTATGTAGGGAAGTACCCAGTGTCAATGGAACGCCTTCCATCTGAACAAAAGAAACTAATGGAAAAATAAATAAATAAAGAAACGACTAGGAAAAATAAGAATAATGATTTTTGAGGATTTTACTTAAAATTTAAATATAATAAAAAAAATGGCCTTCGGTTCTTGTAGTTGGGCAGGAGTAGGTAAGGCCCTGGATAGATCTTCTGATATTATTGATGTAGGTTATCCTGGGCGGATGGTGATAGTCCGATGTTTTGGAATCTCCTACCACTTGGATGGAGCACCACAAGTAGAACAGGTAAGGGCCAGTAGTAGTCCAATAATGTTAATAAGTCTCATTAACAAATGTCTTGCTCCTTTATCTGGCATCTATCCTGGATGACCACGCCAGGAACAGAGCTGGTAATAAGAAAAAATAACTGGTTACCAATGGTCATGATAATATAACATTTAAGAATGGAAAAGAATGATAAATACCAAAATCATTACTGGTAACCAGCAAACAAAAGAAAGGAACAAACAGTAATACTCCTGGTAGATCACCCTACCTGATTAGGAGAAGAGTGGAGGTGAAGTGACTCTCCAAACTTCACCCCACACCAGGTAAGGTCAATATTACCAGGAGTAGAAATTTGAACAAATCAGACACCAAGAACTAGTTTTGCCCCAGCCCGCCAGAGGGGGGGGGGGGTTCGCGACGTAACTCGCTAATGGTTCCTGGTTGCCTGAACAACCTTAACCCCACTTACGCCTACTTTTTCCTCACAATACCCCCTTCCAAAACTTATGGACGGAGTCAATAAGTCAACGAACAGAGGGAAAAGAACTAAATACAACCTCGGCTCAGCCAATCTGAAAAGTGGTTTTCAGAGCCAGAAATATAAACGACTTTAAACTTATAGGGCTGAATAGCCAGAGCCCATCTCAAGAGTCTGCTATTTGACCCTTTAAAGTTTTCCAAGTACATCAGTGGCTTGTGATCTGTTTCAAGCACAAAGGGTTTACTGTATAGGTAGTATTTGAATCTACTTATACCCAATACTAAAGCATAACATTCTTTCTCCACAGTGGAATATCTTTCTTCTCTGGGCAGAAGCTTCTTACTGGCGAAAGATATTGGAAAAGGTGTCTTCATAATATTGAAGCAGTACCGCCCCGAGTCTAGAATGGGAGGCATCTGTTCGGAGACAAAATATTTTATTAATATCTGGTAATTTTAGGACAGGGGGGTTTGAAAATATCCTTTTAATTTCTTCAAAGCTTTGGATGGCTTCCTCAGAACAACTAAGAGGTTCCTTGACACCCTTCTTCAAATAGTCCATAAGAACTGAAGTTAAACTACTTAAATTTGGTACAAAACTTCTATAGAAGTTTACAGATCCAAGGAAACTTCTTAATAACTTTTTGGTAGCAGGGAACGTACTTTCTAAAACAGCTTTGGTCTTATTAGGAAGTGGTGAGAAGTTGTTGTCAGACATAATGAACCCAAGGTATTGTACCTTATGATAGCCAAGAAAGCACTTTTGTGGTTTAACTGTAAGGCCATGAGTTCTTAGTCTTTTCAAAACTAGCGATAGTGTATTTAGATGGTCTTCCCAGACACGTGTCATGATATAAATATTATCAAAATACACTGAAACATTCTTTAGATCCGAAAGAACTATTCTCATAAGCCTAATATACGTGGCACACGCGGTAACCAAGCCAAAAGGCATTGTGCGGTATTGCATTAGACCTCTATGAGTAGGGAAAGCAGTGTACGGTTTCAAGTCTGGGTGTAATGGCACTTGATGGTATGCTTGTGAGATGTCTAACTCCGAGAAGAATTTGCAGTCATGGAATTTATGCAAGTCATGATCAATTACTGGCATGGGTTCTGCATCCCATTTAGTTATAGTATTTAACTAAATGGGATGCAGAGTAATTGTGGTAGGGGACCTGAATGCTAAAGTGGGAGAAACTTTTAGAGAGGGTGTGGTAGGTAAGTTTGGGGTGCCAGGTGTAAATGATAATGGGAGCCCTTTGATTGAACTTTGTATAGAAAGGGGTTTAGTTATAGGTAATACATATTTTAAGGAAAAGAGGATAAATAAGTATACAAGGTATGATGTAGGGCGAAATGACAGTAGTTTGTTGGATTATGTATTAGTAGATAAAAGACTGTTGAGTAGACTTCAGGATGTACATGTTTATAGAGGGGCCACAGATATATCAGATCACTTTCTAGTTGTAGCTACACTGAGAGTAAAAGGTAGATGGGATACAAGGAGAATAGAAGCATCAGGGAAGAGAGAGGTGAAGGTTTATAAACTAAAAGAGGAGGCAGTTAGGGTAAGATATAAACAGCTATTGGAGGATAGATGGGCTAATGAGAGCATAGGCAATGGGGTTGAAGAGGTATGGGGTAGGTTTAAAAATGTAGTGTTAGAGTGTTCAGCAGAAGTTTGTGGTTACAGGAAAGTGGGTGCGGGAGGGAAGAGGAGCGATTGGTGGAATGATGATGTAAAGAGAGTAGTAAGGGAGAAAAAGTTAGCATATGAGAAGTTTTTACAAAGTAGAAGTGATGCAAGGAGGGAAGAGTATATGGAGAAAAAGAGAGAGGTTAAGAGAGTGGTGAAGCAATGTAAAAAGAGAGCAAATGAGAGAGTGGGTGAGATGTTATCAACAAATTTTGTTGAAAATAAGAAAAAGTTTTGGAGTGAGATTAACAAGTTAAGAAAGCCTAGAGAACAAATGGATTTGTCAGTTAAAAATAGGAGAGGAGAGTTATTAAATGGAGAGTTAGAGGTATTGGGAAGATGGAGGGAATATTTTGAGGAATTGTTAAATGTTGATGAAGATAGGGAAGCTGTGATTTCGTGTATAGGACAAGGAGGAATAACATCTTGTAGGAGTGAGGAAGAGCCAGTTGTGAGTGTGGGGGAAGTTCGTGAGGCAGTAGGTAAAATGAAAGGGGGTAAGGCAGCCGGGATTGATGGGATAAAGATAGAAATGTTAAAAGCAGGTGGGGATATAGTTTTGGAGTGGTTGGTGCAATTATTTAATAAATGTATGGAAGAGGGTAAGGTACCTAGGGATTGGCAGAGAGCATGCATAGTTCCTTTGTATAAAGGCAAAGGGGATAAAAGAGAGTGCAAAAATTATAGGGGGATAAGTCTGCTGAGTATACCTGGTAAAGTGTATGGTAGAATTATTATTGAAAGAATTAAGAGTAAGACGGAGAATAGGATAGCAGATGAACAAGGAGGCTTTAGGAAAGGTAGGGGGTGTGTGGACCAGGTGTTTACAGTGAAACATATAAGTGAACAGTATTTAGATAAGGCTAAAGAGGTCTTTGTGGCATTTATGGATTTGGAAAAGGCGTATGACAGGGTGGATAGGGGGGGCAATGTGGCAGATGTTGCAAGTGTATGGTGTAGGAGGTAGGTTACTGAAAGCAGTGAAGAGTTTTTACGAGGATAGTGAGGCTCAAGTTAGAGTATGTAGGAAAGAGGGAAATTATTTCCCAGTAAAAGTAGGCCTTAGACAAGGATGTGTGATGTCACCGTGGTTGTTTAATATATTTATAGATGGGGTTGTAAGAGAAGTAAATGCGAGGGTCTTGACAAGAGGCGTGGAGTTAAAAGATAAAGAATCACACACAAAGTGGGAGTTGTCACAGCTGCTCTTTGCTGATGACACTGTGCTCTTGGGAGATTCTGAAGAGAAGTTGCAGAGATTGGTGGATGAATTTGGTAGGGTGTGCAAAAGAAGAAAATTAAAGGTGAATACAGGAAAGAGTAAGGTTATGAGGATAACAAAAAGATTAGGTGATGAAAGATTGAATATCAGATTGGAGGGAGAGAGTATGGAGGAGGTGAATGTATTCAGATATTTGGGAGTGGACGTGTCAGCGGATGGGTCTATGAAAGATGAGGTGAATCATAGAATTGATGAGGGAAAAAGAGTGAGTGGTGCACTTAGGAGTCTGTGGAGACAAAGAACTTTGTCCTTGGAGGCAAAGAGGGGAATGTATGAGAGTATAGTTTTACCAACGCTCTTATATGGGTGTGAAGCATGGGTGATGAATGTTGCAGCGAGGAGAAGGCTGGAGGCAGTGGAGATGTCATGTCTGAGGGCAATGTGTGGTGTGAATATAATGCAGAGAATTCGTAGTTTGGAAGTTAGGAGGAGGTGCGGGATTACCAAAACTGTTGTCCAGAGGGCTGAGGAGGGGTTGTTGAGGTGGTTCGGACATGTGGAGAGAATGGAGCGAAACAGAATAACTTCAAGAGTGTATCAGTCTGTAGTGGAAGGAAGGCGGGGTAGGGGTCGGCCTAGGAAAGGTTGGAGGGAGGGGGTAAAGGAGGTTTTGTGTGCGAAGGGCTTGGACTTCCAGCAGGCATGCGTGAGCGTGTTTGATAGGAGTGAATGGAGACAAATGGTTTTTAATACATGACGTGCTGTTGGAGTGTGAGCAAAGTAACATTTATGAAGGGGTTCAGGGAAACCGGCAGGCCGGACTTGAGTCCTGGAGATGGGAAGTACAGTGCCTGCACTCTGAAGGAGGGGTGTTAATGTTGCAGTTTAAAAACTGTAGTGTAAAGCACCCTTCTGGCAAGACAGTGATGGAGTGAATGATGGTGAAAGTTTTTCTTTTTCGGGCCACCCTGCCTTGGTGGGAATCGGCCAGTGTGATAATAAAAAAATAGTGGTGGTAAACCTTTGAATACATCAGAAAATGTGTTTACTAAGGCACTTACTTGAGACTTTTGTTTATTTGACAAGTCGTTGTTAATGTTGACATTTGACTTCTTTGGGGAGGGATCATGCGTTAAGATATCCAGTAGTTCCTTCGATTCTGTAAAAGATTCGTCATCTATAATACAAACTCTACACTCGTACGAATCACCACTTGTAACCACGCTGTAAAAAGTAGTATCTTCGTCAAAGGAATTTACACAAAGATAAAACTTTATCACCAACATTAAACGTACGCTTGGAGCTTTTATGGTCAAAATAGGTCTTGTACGTTTCCATAGACATCTCTAGGTTTTTTTACCGACCAAAGCGGCGGTTTCTTCCAATCGTTCCCTTAGATCTAAAAGAAACTGATAGCTGTTTTGAACCTCAGGTTTAATATCTTTGGACCAAAGTTCATTCAAAATAGATAGTGGTCCACGAGCTTGTCTCCCATAAAGTAATTCAAAAGGGTAATAACCAAGGGAATCGCTTGGAATCTCGCGCATTGCAAAAAGAGCACATGGTAGAAATCTATGCCAGTCCGTTGGTTTAAGAATACATGTTGTCGCTCTACTCTTCCGTTACACATCGGATGGTAAGGTGTAGTGAAAAGAGCTTTAACACCCACAAGTTGATAAATGTGCTTCATTAATTCTGAAGTGAATTGTGCCCCTTTATCAGACAGAATTTCACGAGGTATACCTACACGTGAAAAAATAGAAAATAAGGCTTCTGCGACTTCTATGGACGTAATGGATTTTAAGGATACCGCCTCTGGGAAGCTGGACGCATAGTCAATCATAGTTAAGATATATTTATGACCTCCTGATGAGCGAGGTGTGATAGGACCAACTATATCTACTGCAACCCTTGCAAAAGGGACTGAGAAAATTGGCATCTTTACCATAGGAACTCTCCTAGTTCTACCCTTTTGCGTGGAAAGTTGACATACGTGACATGATCTGCAGTACTTATAGATGTCAGAGGACATACTAGGCCAGAAATATAGGTCCTTGATTTTATTATAGGTCTTCCTATGTGAAAAAATGGCCAGAGACTGGTAAGTCATGAGAAATCTTTAAAATGGTTTCCCAGCAATCCTGCGGAATGGCTAACAGGCTTCGACCAACATCATTGGGTTTGTCCGCAGACACTATAGTCTTGTACAAAAGATCGTGTTTGAACTCAAACTTGTAAGAAAATTTCTTTCTCTGTATCACCTTGCCATTTAAAGCTAGCTTCCGAGATTCCTCTAAGGAAGGACAAGTCTTTTGAAGACCCTCTAAATCTATGTGAGACAACTCAATTGGCTTCCCTTTGGAAAGAACTAAAGGGTGGATAGGTTTTACCTTAGACTGAGCTCTGGTAAGGACGTTAATTGTGTCTAGTTGTTGAAAAGATTGTGCCACACAGTTTTCCACTGGTGTTTGTGTTGTCCAGTTTAAGTGACTGACTTACTAAAGGTGTTACCGGAGTTTTGTAACCATCAGCTCTCTGATTTAAGTTATCCAACTGAATCTCATCTGGAACTATCTGAAGAAACAAGAGATATTAGGTTCCAACCCTTCCTTGGAAACTCCAAATTCCAAACAGTCCTTTTCAGATGGGAAAGTAGCCCCTTGTATGTTCCCAACCAAAACAGAACACGAGGTTATTGGGGCAACTACGGCATCTACCCATCCTGAGAACCATTTGCACCTAACGAAACATCCGACTGTTGGAAAAGAATCGCTTCTTCCTAAATAGTCAGTTAATTTAGTGGACTTATAACGTGAAGAATCTAGGTTAGGGAAAAGCTTACTTGAGATAACAATACAGGAACATCCAGTGTCTCTAAGAATGGTTGACACATTCATGCCATTGACTGTACCTTCACTAAAAGGTGTGTTTATATTAGATTCGGCGAAATATTTACTGATATTTTCACCTTTTTTCTTAGGACAGTCGGGCCTTCTATGACCCCATTCATTACAGTTGAAACATTTTACTGTGAAGGCCGTGGAATTCCTTGGTATGGAGGGTTCGGATCCCTCGGATTGCTTAGGCACAACAGGCTTATATCTGCTACGCTCTTTAGGGTAGTTATTATGAGCGCACGCATATATATCAGCAGCTTGTGCCATTTCCGCAGCCGTATGAATGTTTCTTTCTTTAATGAATATTCGTAAGTCAGAGTTTACAGAAGAAAGGAATTGATCTCTTACCATCAGGTCTCGTAAAGATTCGAAATCGTGGTCAACCTCAGCACTATCAATCCACGAATCAAATAATCTGAAAAGTGTTGTCAAGAATTGCATATAATTTTGATTAGGAGTTATTTTAATGTCTAAACTCCGATCTGTAATGATGAGTAGTTTTTTTGAAAGCCTGAAGTATAGCTTTCTTCAGCAGGCTATAACTAGAAATAACATCAGAGGGTAGAGTGGAATAGACAATACTGTAAATATCGAATTACAGAAAATATCTACCTGGATGAGGACTAACAAACTTACACTAAACATTGACAAAACCTACTTCATTCAGTTTGGTAACAGAGCTACAGATGTCCCTCTTAACATAATGATAAACGGATCACCTATCACAAAGCTAACAGAGGGAAAATTCTTCGGAATCCACCTTGATAATAGACTCAAATTTCAAACACATATACAGCAAATTTCTAAGAAAATTTCCAAGACTGTAGGCATACTATCGAAGATACGGTACTATGCTCCACAGTCAGCCCTCCTGGCCCTATATCACTCTTATTTACCCCTATCTCTCCTATGGAATTTGTGCATGGGGCTCAACAACAAGTAACCATCTCAGGCCACTAATTACCCAACAAAAGGCTGCAGTTAGAATGATAAATTCTCACTATAGGCAGCACACTCCAATATTCAATACACTAAACCTACTCACCATACAAAACATCCATACTTATTACTGCACCTATTACATACATAGAACACTTAACTCTGATATTAACCCTCCCCTCAAACATCTCCTTGCCAACCTCAACAGAACACATGACCATAACACAAGGCACAGATCACTCTTTGATGTTCCTCGTGTCCATCTCACACTATGCAAAAACTCAATGCACATAAAAGGCCCTAAAATCTGGAATTCATTACCTGTAAATATAAAAGAAACACTACCTGTTTATAAATTCAAGTCTCTTCTCAAAGATCACTTACTCACCCAAAACCAAATAAATACTGAATAACTGAACCTTATAAATTGTATACCTCAAATGTTTCTCACAATTATATCACATAAATGTTAAACCTAAAACCCAATCTAACTATTTTTTAAATACACTACCTAACAGAATACTCCATTCTACTGAATGTACAACAATGTATACAACCATATGACCTGTCTTTGTAATACTCACATGTGTGGTGTGAATATAATGCAGAGAATTCGTAGTTTGGAAGTTAGGAGGAGGTGCGGGATTACCAAAACTGTTGTCCAGAGGGCTGAGGAAGGGTTGTTGAGGTGGTTCGGACATGTAGAGAGAATGGAGCGAAACAGAATGACTTCAAGAGTGTATCAGTCTGTAGTGGAAGGAAGGCGGGGTAGGGGTCGGCCTAGGAAGGGTTGGAGGGAGGGGGTAAAGGAGGTTTTGTGTGCGAGGGGCTTGGACTTCCAGCAGGCATGCGTGAGCGTGTTTGATAGGAGTGAATGGAGACAAATGGTTTTTAATACTTGACGTGCTGTTGGAGTGTGAGCAAAGTAACATTTATGAAGGGATTCAGGGAAACCGGCAGGCCGGACTTGAGTCCTGGAGATGGGAAGTACAGTGCCTGCACTCTGAAGGAGGGGTGTTAATGTTGCAGTTTAAAAACTGTAGTGTAAAGCACCCTTCTGGCAAGACAGTGATGGAGTGAATGATGGTGAAAGTTTTTCTTTTTCGGGCCACCCTGCCTTGGTGGGAATCGGCCGGTGTGATAATAAAAAAATAATAATTAAAGTTTTATCACTGATTTCATCATTGCTTAGTTAATCTTAAGTTAATTTTAAGCCAGCCCGTAATGCTATGCATAGTATAAGTGGCTTTGGCATGCTACTCTTATCTGTATTTTTTGTACCTCTGTATGTGTGCTCAAATTTTTAAATAAATAAATAAATAAATAATGCTGAACCTGACAGTAGTAAGCCAAGCCTAGTAGCCCAAGAATCTGATGGCCAGTCACAGAGAGTGGCAGTACGTACTCTCGAATCGAGTAATATATGCCGCTTTGTCATCTTGTTCTGAGAGAGGTGGTATTTGTGGCATCCTAATATTAGGTTCATGGGAAGGGTATTCTAGAACCCCTTCATCTATTTTCTGCTTAGATAGTTCTATCTTCTTGGCTTCTAATTCCAACCTTGATTGTTTAGCCAGTTCTTCAAATTCCTTCATTTTGACGGCTACCTCTCTTGCCTGAACTCTATCTTCTCTATCTATCCTTTCCTGTTCGAGTTTATCCTCCCGAGCTAGTCTTTCCTGTTCCTTTTTCTCTTCTCGAGCTAGTCTTTTTTCTTCCCGAGCTAGTCTTTCCTGTTCCTCTTTCTTTACAATAGCCATTTTAGCAGTAATGTAATTATCAAGGCTTTGTCCAGTAAATCTCATTTCCTTTCCAGCTTTCAACCAGAAATCTAAAGAATCCATCTTGTATAAAGAAATATTACGCACCCAGCTTCAACTGTCTTAATTAAAACTAACAGGAACGTCTGTTACAAAAGAGGGACACAGTCCGCACACTTTAAACTTCCCAAAGTAGAAAATGAAATAAATATTTCTCCCTGGAAGAATACACTTGTGGGCCCAATAGCCTTCACTAAGCAAAATACACACGGTTCACACAGAAGGGGTTATCATCAAAGTTCCCCAGGTCCAACAAATAGGTAAACTTCTAAACCGAACCTTAGAACCAAACAACGGTAAGTCAACCAGACTACCAGTAATGACTTGACACCTCAACTCACCCTTTTCTATCTTAAATGTTATACTCACAACCAGTTGAACCATCAGGACGATGTTACTTCGAGTCGTATCCTGGCAAGGTCGCCAGTGTCAGTGGAACGCCTTCCATCTGAACAAAAGAAACTAATACAGATAAGAGCAGTATGCCAAAGCCACTTATACTATGCATAGCATTACGGGCTGGCTTAAAATTAACTTAAGATTAACTAAGCAATGATTATTATTATTATTATTATTATTATAATCAAAAAGAAGCGCTAAGCCACAAGGACTATACAGCGCTGCTACTAAGCAATGATGAAATCAGTGATAAAACATTAATGTAAACAGATAACTATAAAGCACAAGTGAGTATTACAAAGACAGGTCATATGGTTGCATTCAGTTAGGTAGTGATTCTGTTAGGTAGTGTATTTAAAAAATAATAAAGTTAGATTGGGTTTTAGGTTTAACATTTATGTGATATAATTGTGAGAAACATTTAAGATATACAATTTATAATGTTCAGTTATTCAGTATTTATTTGGTTTTGGGTGAGTAAGTAATCTTTGAGAAGAGACTTGAATTTATAAACAGGTTGTGTTTCTTTTATATTTACAGGTAATGAATTCCAGATTTTAGGGCCTTTTATGTGCATTGAGTTTTTGCATAGTGTGAGATGGACACGAGGAACATCAAAGAGTGATCTGTGCCTTGTGTTATGGTCATGTGTTCTGTTGAGGTTGGCAAGGAGATGTTTGAGGGGAGGGTTAATATCAGAGTTAAGTGTTCTATGTATGTAATAGGTGCAGTAGTAAGTATGGATGTTTTGTATGGTGAGTAGGTTTAGTGTATTGAATATTGGTGGAGTGTGCTGCCTGTAGTGAGAATTTGTTATTCTAACTGCAGCCTTTTGTTGGGTAATTAGTGGTCTGAGATGGTTAATTGTTGTTGAGCCCCATGCACAAATTCCATAGGTGAGATAGGGGTAAATAAGAGTGATATAGGGCCAGGAGGGCTGACTGTGGAACATAGTACCGTATCTTCGATAGTATGCCTACAGTCTTGGAAATTTTCTTAGAAATTTGATGTATATGTGTATGAAATTTGAGTATTATCAAGGTGGATTCCTAAGAATTTTCCCTCTGTTAGTTTTGTGATAGGTGATCCATTTATCATTATGTTAAGAGGGACATCTGTAGCTCTGTTACCAAACTGGAAAAATAAATAAAGAAAGAAACGACTAGGAAAAATAAGAATAATGATTTTTGAGGATTTTACTTAAAATTTAAATATAATAAAAAAAATGGCCTTCGGTTCTTGTAGTTGGGCAGGAGTAGGTAAGACCCTGGATAGATCTTCTGATATTATTGATGTAGGTTATCCTGGGCGGATGGTGATAGTCCGATGTTTTGGAATCTCCTACCACTTGGATGGAGCACCACAAGTAGAACAGGTAAGGGCCAGTAGTAGTCCAATAATGTTAATAAGTCTCATTAACAAATGTCTTGCTCCTTTATCTGGCATCTATCCTGGATGACCACGCCAGGAACAGAGCTGGTAATAAGAAAAAATAACTGGTTACCAATGGTCATGATAATATAACATTTAAGAATGGAAAAGAATGATAAATGCCAAAATCATTACTGGTAACCAGCAAACAAAAGAAAGGAACAAACAGTAATACTCCTGGTAGATCACCCTACCTGATTAGGAGAAGAGTGGAGGTGAAGTGACTCTCCAAACTTCACCCCACACCAGGTAAGGTCAATATTACCAGGAGTAGAAATTTGAACAAATCAGACACCAAGAACTAGTTTCGCCCCAGCCCGCCAGAGGGGGAGGGGGTGCGCGACGTAACTCGCTAATGGTTCCTGGTTGCCTGAACAACCTTAACCCCACTTACGCCTACTTTTCCCTCACACCCAGGCTGGTTTGTGGGGAAGTACACTGGCTGGTATGTGGGGAAATATCCTGGCTGGTTTGTGGGGAAGTACCCTGGCTGGTATGTGGGGAAGTACCTTGGCTGGTTTGTGGGGAAGTACCCTGGCTGGTATGTGGAGAAGTACCCTGGCTGGTATGTGGGGAAGTACCCTGGCTGGTTTGTGGGGAAGTACCCTGGAAGCACCCTCTACCACCACCACTTTTGTATCTTTCTACAAACTTTTTCGTGAATTCTATAGTGTTTCTCACCCTCATTTCCAGAGAGCTGGCACTAGAAGCCTTCTTTGGGCCTATGGTGGCTTATTAAGCAGTTACAAGCACTAAAAACAATGGAATAATACAAAATATATCACACCTATGCGTGGAATCATCTTCACTAGCTTGTAAACAATGGCACACTGCCTGTACCATGGAGTTCCTGGCAGTTGCGGGCCACTGACACATTCTGGAAGAATGTCTTTAGCCAAGTTTTTTGTCATTAGCCGAGCCAATATTTTGACGTAAAAATGTAGTGTTACCCAATTTTGTCGTTAGCTTATGATGTCATTACCCAAGGCTCCACTGCAAGAGAAAATTGGGTTACGAGCTCAGTCATGGAATGAATTAAACTTGTAAGTCAAGGTACCACTGTACTTTTATTCTGTAAACCATTCAAAATCATATCTTTTTCTGTAATATATCTTTCATTCTATCAAATGAGATCAAAAAAATGAGAATACAGTCATAAATACCATACAAAAATACACCACAAAGTCACTAAGTGCATTTTTGAGGGTCTGAAATGGATTAACCAAATTTACATTATTCCTTATAGGAAAAATTTGTTTTGGTACTAGAACAGATCAGCACTTGAACAGCCTTCTGGAACAAATTAACACTTTCAGGGTCCAGAGACCAAGTCTCAAAGTGTGCACCAGGGTAGAAGAATGTGTGGAAAATTTTTTTCGTAAAGAATTAAAGAATAGTTTTCTGTAGATAATGAAACAAAAAAAAGTTTCCTAGAATGGATGCAGTCTCTGGAAGTATTTGAAACAAGGTACCATGCACAGTGGTATCTTACATTCCTCGCAAGTAAACCGAGTGTCTTTGCATCTTTGTTGCTGTCGTTTTGTTTGTGCACAGACAACACATCTCTTCTGAGCCCATTTCTTCTTAGTTGCAGGAAGCTGTATTAGGAAGTGATCAAATTCCCGCCTCAAACACTTGGGTAATTCTTGATTAATGTGTGGACAGTTTTGTACAGCAGTTGTTGTTACCTGGTACTTGATTATTAGCTGTCTGACAACAGATAATCAAAATTCACCACATGGTGATCTGTTGCCAGTCTTTATTTGGTACATACTATATGCATTGAGCATTGAAATGTCAATTAGATGGAAGAAAGGTTTCATGTACCACTTGCAATTCTTACGAACACAATCGACAAAGCATGTCATTTATCACATTTGTCAACCAAATGCATGTTTTGTGCATAATCAATCACTGTAGCTGGTTTTAGAATACGTTCATTAGTCACCCTATCCATCTTGCCACTGTCTTTAATTTTGTTATGGTGAATGGATGCCAACAATGTGACATCTCGTTTGTCATGCCACCATAATGCCATGATGTCATTGGCAGCAAACACCTGCACCTCACCACTACCAAGTGCCTATGTTGAACCTGGGCATATGTTTATGATTAGAAAGCACTATGCCACACACATTTTTCATGTTCACCTGCAAAAAATCAGTGAACAAGGGGCTTGTGTATCAGTTATCAGTATATAATGAATGCTTTTTACCAAGATATGGTGCCATCATTGTTCCCACCTCATCACCTGATGTCAGCATAGTTGCTGATCCCCTTATATATGTTATATAGATTAGCTGAGTATCATAGTACCATCCATGTGTTTATATAGAAGATCCCTTAGGCCTGTGATGGTATGACATCACGAGGTACAGCTTGAGGCAGTGAGACGAGCTACCTCAGTCTCACTCGACGGACCACCTACGAACAGGCAAGAACACTGCAGGCCTGGCTCCCACCTCTCATCCACAGTCTGACAATATATAGTGTTACCATCCAACAAGGTGTTTACCTTCAACCCTCGTATCTCCTAACAAACCCCACACGACACTGAGATACCCAATAACATCCTGGTATCTTTCCATGTTTTACTTCCCATGTATACAATTATGTCCAATACCAGGCCACTTTCACAGTCAGCACAAACAGCTTTATACCAAAGCGTTTCATCTTGCATGATATACTATACTGCTTGAACGGCAATCTGCCTTTGAACAAAATCTAAGACTCATCAATTACAAGAATCTTGAATGGATAAAAGTACATGTTGAAATTTTTTTTCAGATGCATAAAAACATTTCTAATCTTGCATAACCTATCACTCTTGTCAGGCCTGGTTTTGTCAGAGAAGTGCAACATACGTAACAGTAAGATAAATCTGTTCATTCGGATGATTTCACTGAAGGCCGGGGTAGAAATTAGCCGATCTGTAGACTCATATGATTTTATATTATGCTTATAGATATGAGATATAAGCATTATTGTTGCAAAAAACAAATACATTTCAACTACAGTTGTCTCTTTCCATCAGTGTAGCCTTGATTGTGGTGATATGATTGTATTTGCCATGGTGTACTCAAAATACAGTGGACTCCCAGTTTCATGATTAATCCATTCCAGAGAGTCTGCTGAATGTCAAAATTCACAATTGGCAAAACCATTTTCCCCATAAGAAATAATGGAAATTCAATTAATCCATTTCAGACACCCAAAAGTATTAACAAAAAATATTTTTTTTAAAGATTAAATATAGATTTACATACAGAAAGTAATGGCAAATGAAGATAAAGCACTAATAAAATGGATAAATGAACATTTAACATCACACTTACCTTTACTGGAGACTCTTGTTGGTGCATAGCAGACAGGTAGGAGAGGGGAGAGAGGGAGCCGAGTTATTATGCTTCAATATGATGCTAATATCATCTCTACGGCTTATTTATCTATCACAATTCATCTAATAAAGAATATTAATAACACAGAAATGTGATACATACTCTACAATGAATAAAATATGCCACATATGTGAGGAGTAAGTGGTGGTGGTGGTGTTGGGTTTATAAGTGCCACTGAAAGAAGACATACATATTAGTGGTAGTGGAGGTGCTAGCTGAAGCCACCAACACCAACCACACTAAAACAATGTATGTAATTTATAAATAAGAAATATTTACACTTACCTTGGAGGAGATGTTAGTTTAATTAGTTTGATGGAGGAGATGCTGGCAGAGGTTTAGGGTGGTGGAAGATAAAAGGGCAGCATATGTTCAGTGGCTCTATACTCCTCCAATAACATTGGAGAGTTACTTTTGTGTCATTTTTCTATCGCTTAAATGCTTAACTTACTTGCTACACCGTTAATGCTACACTTTATTACTGAGTGGTGCAATAACCTTTATTAATACCTGCTGCTTTAGTATTGTACATATCATAGAATCACTAAATCACTGAAGAAGGCACATTCTCCCCTCTCTCTCTGTCTTCCACTTTGGTACTTGGCTATGAGTTTTTTTCTTGAATTCTATCACGTTTCTTTCCTTCTTAACCAAAGGCCTGGCACTAGGAGCTTTCTTTTGGCCCATGGTGGCTTATTTAGCAGTTGCAAGAAGCACAAAAAACAATCGATTATTACGAAATGTATTGTATAAACCAATGGGGTGATGGCCACTCACTGATAAACAATGGCACACCGAGTGTGAATGGTGTGGGAGACTGGCTTTGTGTGTGTGCTGATGCTGGGATGCCGCTTACTTGGACACATACCAGACAGTCACTGAATCACAAGGCCAATCACGAACCACGAGGCTATATTTTGCCGAAAAAATTGCAGAAAGTCAGATTTCACGAAAGTCACAGCCGCCGAAAGTTCATTACCTCTGTAACTTGCTCAGCTATCAAAACTTTGGAGTCCAGTCCCTGGACCAATTATGTACCTCTGTAATCTTTTGACTACCGCCCACAGGATGGGTATGGGGTGCATAATAAACATATTAAACTAAAATGCCGAAAGGCAGGGGTCCACTGTACTTGTTACTTTCCTTGACTATATTTCCATCAAGTGCTTGTTGAAGAATAGTTCAAAGAATTCCAGTTCATTTGCAGTGTCATCAAACTGATGGGGATTGGGTACAAAAGTGGGATTTTGCTGCCAATCCCAGATTCAGTTTGCTGGTGGATAATGGATATGATAAGCTGGTTGTGGTTGTAGTTGTGGTTGTTGTGTGAGGGTGGTTGACACTCCACTTTGTCCTGGATCTGATGAGTCAGCTGTGTGGGTCTCAGTCTGGGCTGGTGCATCATGCTGTGAGCCCGTGGCACCACCACCACCATTACCACCACCTACTGATGCCTGCGGTCTATCAATACCAAGTGTAGCCACACCATCCTCACTTTCACTGTCTATTCCAGGTTTAGGGCCATGGGATGTACTACAGGATGTACCCCGTCCCTTTGGAATTGCATATGGTACACTACCCAAACACATGCGGTGGCAAATATACTGACGCTTCACTGGTGAATATGATTCATTACTAGCATTACTCGAATGGTCATCAAGAGCAATAAATTCAAAGTCCAAATCACTATCATCACCATTACTCATGCCCAAGGCCTGGCCATGCAAAAAACATTAGTTTTCTCTTGCAATAAGGTACAGATGAACGTGACTGAGACACACCAACACCCAAGGTGGAAGGTTGAGGGTCGTCAAGATTTTCGGCACTATTTTCAATATCTTGAGCATTGCTTTGGGTCACAAATTGATCAAAACCATAGGATTCCTCTTTAGATCCACTTCTATCAGTGTTAGAACTATCAGTTAGGAAGAGGAAAGCCCCAATTTGCCTTGGAGTGAGAGCTGCCTTGCCAGGAGGCATGGTAAACAAAGCACACTGAGGCAGCATTCCCACAATGCCATGTGGGCGCCTAGATTTTCTGTATACTGTGCACACTGACCACACAGACCCATTCTCATATTTGTATGCCTACCAGCCTTCTCGTGCTAAATTTAAGACCGCTAGAATTTTGGCGGAGTTCTATGGTTTGGACCCTGGCTTCAAATTATCATGGGGGAGCACTAAACCCATAGGATTATGTAGCACATGTGGGGGGATGGAAGGCATTCAGGGAACCAGAGCACAAATCCAATTCCCTAGATCAAGAGCCCCTCACCAGCATCAAGGAACCTCCTTTGAAGGGTCCTGGCTTCAAAGCCATAGAACTATGGCACAGACCCTGAAAGGTTTAGGCTCGAGTTCTGAGGTTCCACTGCATCTCTTGTATGTATTTGCATGTGTGACACAAGATGGCTTTTTTGAGTAAAACATTTCAGACATTCTGAACACTGAAATGGTTTATCTCCTGTATGTACTCGCATATGTGACACAAGTTGGTATTTGTGAGTAAAACATTTCAGACATTCTGAACAGTGAAATGGTTTATCACCTGTATGTATTCGCATATGTGTCACAAGATGTCCTTTTTCAGAAAAACATTTCAGACAATCTGAGCATTGAAATGGTTTTTCTCCAGTATGTACTCGCATATGTGACACAAGATGGCCTTTGACAGTAAAACATTTCAGGCATTCTGAACACTGAAATGGTTTATCTCCTGTATGTAATCTCATATGTGACACAAGATAGCCTTTCTGAGTAAAACATTTCAGACATTCTGAACACTGAAAAGGTTTAACTGCTGCATGTGTTCGCACATGTGTCAGAAGATGGCTTTTTTGAGAAAAAGATTTCAGACATTCTGAACACTGAAATGGTTTATCTCCTGTATGTGCTCGCATATGTATCACAAGAGTGCTTTTTAGAGTATAACATTTCAGACATTCTGAACACTGAAAAGGTTTAACTGCTGCATGTGTTTGCACATGTGTCAGAAGATGGCTTTTTTGAGTAAAACATTTCGGACATTCTGAACACTGAAATGGTTTATCTCCTGTATGTACTCGCATATGTCTCACAAGACTGTGTTTTCGACTAAAACATCTGAGACACTCTGAACACTGAAATGGCTTATCTCCTGTATGTATTCGCATATGTGACACAAGATGGCCTTTTTCAGTAAAACATTTCAGACATTCTAAACACTGAAATGGCTTATCTCCAGTATGTATTCGTATATGTGACACAAGGTGGTCTTTTTGAGTAAAACATTTCAGACATTCTGAACACTGAAATGGTTTATGTCCTGTATGTATTTGCATATGTGTCACAAGACTGCGTTTTACAGTAAAACATTTCAGACATTCAGAACACTGAAATGGTTTATCTCCTGTATGTACATGTGTGTGTTTCACAAGAAGGCCTTTTACAGTAAAACATTTCAGACATTCTGAACACTGAAATGGTTTATGTCCTGTATGTATTCGCATATGTGCCACAAGACTGCTTTTTACAGTAAAACATTTCTGACACTCTGAACACTGAAATGGTTTATGTCCTGTATGTACTCGCATATGTGTCACAAGACTGCTTTTTACAATAAAACATTTCTGACATTCTGAACACTGAAATGGTTTATGTCCTGTATGTATTCGCATATGTGTCACAAGACTGCTTTTTACAGTAAAACATTTCTGACACTCTGAACAATGAAATGGTTTATGTTTCTGCATATTTTTCAAAGGAAGTTACTTCATTTTAAAATATTTTAGTCATTCAACATTGGTATAGTTAATCTTTCTTATGTACTCTCAAGTGTATTTCAAGATTTAGTCTTTTTGGTAAACTTTTTCTACCAATGAGCACTAATAAAGTTTATTTTCATCTTTAAAGACTACTATGATTTTTTTTTGTGTGTTAGAAGACTAATATACATACTACAACACTGTATATATATACACTAAAACACTGTATACATGTACTATTACACTGTTCTACAACACTGTACAAATGTATTACAACACTCTATATGTACTAAAACACTGTATAAATACAAAAGAATATTTTTATTATTTGCTCTTGTGTTTAAAAACATATTTTTATTAAATTTTAACTACAGCATTACTAAATTGTATTTATTGATGAATTGCCATACAATTCATAAGAATCACAAGTGTTGCCCTTCTTATAATAAAAAAGATATAGTGTCTGGGAAGATACAGCCTGGTAGTGTTCCACAAAACACTTCTGTAATATCAGTTGTTGTTGAAGACACTTAACACTGGTACTTCTTGAACTACTGAAGATATAGTGTCTGGGAAGATACAGCCTGGTAGTGTTCCACAAAACACTTCTGCAATATCAGTTGTTGTTGAAGACACTTAACACTGGTACTTCTTGAACTACTGAAGATATAGCGTCTGGGAAGATACAGCCTGGTAGTACAATATTCCACCAATTACATGAAATATTACCACCTGAAATATTCCACCAATTCATTACCACCTGAACCATTACTTGTAATATAGATTTTGTGTGCAATTTCAAGATAATTTTACATAACCTTACTCCACCTTACTACCTCACATTTATATTAAGTTTAAATAAAATTGTAAAACAGTTAACCACTACTTCTTGTCTAGTTTTAAGTACAGTTACTATGTACTTATTATCTTGTCTTGTTTTAATTAGTACTATGTATTAGGATTAGTTTGCCCAAAATGCCCCGGCATGATAGAGGTTCTCTTTGTACTTAGCAAAACAAAATTGTAATTACACATTGTAACCTTTACAAAGAAATAAGCTTACCTATCTATCTATCAAGTACTAACACAATATACTGAAAAGAAAACAAATTTTTTATTATCACATGACGTACAAAAGAAAACCGTCACATTTACATTTTTAACCCTTTGAGGGTCCATGCTGTAGTTGTACAGCTTTGAAGCCAGGGTCCATATCCTAATTCTATGTGATGAGCTCAGCTCACTCAGATAAACTGTTAGCAGTAAATTTGGGCCTAGATATGAGAGAATAGGTCGAGGCAGTAAGTGTGCACCACATAAAACAAACCCTTCAGCATACAGTGCATAAGGAGAAAAAAAATTGTGACCAAGTACAGTGGACCCTCGGTTATCAGCTTTAATCCGTTCCAGAAGCTCAGCCTAAAAAAAAAAAAATGGCCAAAAACCAAAATAATATTTCCCATAAGAATTAATGGAAATATAATTAATTCGTTCCAGACAAAAATATTCACAAAAAAAAAAATAGTTTTTTTAAACTAATTACAGTGGACCCTCAGGTAACAGCATTAATCCATTCCAGAGAGCTTGCCTTTAACCAATTTTGACCTTAGCTGATTTAATTTTCCCCATAAGAAATAATGGAAATCCAATTAATCCATTTCAGATATCCAAAAATATTAACAAAAAATATTTTTTTAAAGATTAAATAGAGATATACATACAGAAAACAATGACAAATAAATATAAAGCACTAATAAAATGGATAAATGAACATAAAACATGTGATAATGTCCTAGTTGACAGTGATTCCTGCAAAGTAAAGGGTTTATTTGTTGAGCCATCCTTACATGTTGTAAGGGATAGTAAGATCCATTTCTTCCTTACCTGGAGTTTACCTGGAGAGAGTTTCGGGGGTCAACGCCCCCGCGGCCCGGTCTGTGACCAAGCCTCCTGGTGGATCAGCGCCTGATCAACCAGGCTGTTGCTGCTGGCTGCACGCAAACCAACGTACGAGCCACAGCCCGGCTGATCAGGAACTGACTTTAGGTGCTTGTCCAGTGCCAGCTTGAAGACTGCCAGGGGTCTGTTGGTAATCCCCCTTATGTGTGCTGGGAGGCAGTTGAACAGTCTCGGGCCCCTGACACTTATTGTATGGTCTCTTAATGTGCTAGTGACACCCCTGCTTTTCATTGGGGGGATGGTGCATCGTCTGCCAAGTCTTTTGCTTTCGTAGTGAGTGATTTTCGTGTGCAAGTTCGGTACTAGTCCCTCTAGGATTTTCCAGGTGTATATAATCATGTATCTCTCCCTCCTGCGTTCCAGGGAATACAGGTTTAGAAACCTCAAGCGCTCCCAGTAATTGAGGTGTTTTATCTCCGTTATGCGCGCCGTGAAAGTTCTCTGTACATTTTCTAGGTCGGCAATTTCACCTGCCTTGAAAGGTGCTGTTAGAGTGCAGCAATATTCCAGCCTAGATAGAACAAGTGACCTGAAGAGTGTCATCATGGGCTTGGCCTCCCTAGTTTTGAAGGTTCTCATTATCCATCCTGTCATTTTTCTAGCAGATGTGATTGATACAATGTTATGGTCCTTGAAGGTGAGATCCTCCGACATAATCACTCCCAGGTCTTTGACGTTGGTGTTTCGCTCTATTTCGTGGCCAGAATTTGTTTTGTACTCTGATGAAGATTTAATTTCCTCATGTTTACCATATCTGAGTAATTGAAATTTCTCATCGTTGAACTTCATATTGCTTTCTGCAGCCCACTGAAAGATTTGGTTGATGTCCGCCTGGAGCCTTGCAGTGTCTGCAATGGAAGACACTGTCATGCAGATTCGGGTGTCATCTGCAAAGGAAGACACGGTGCTGTGGCTGACATCCTTGTCTATGTCGGATATGAGGATGAGGAACAAGATGGGAGCTAGTACTGTGCCTTGTGGAACAGAGCTTTTCACCGTAGCTGCCTCGGACTTTACTCTGTTGACGACTACTCTCTGTGTTCTGTTAGTGAGGAAATTATAGATCCATCGACCGACTTTTCCTGTTATTCCTTTAGCGCGCATTTTGTGCGCTATTACGCCATGGTCACACTTGTCGAAGGCTTTTGCAAAGTCTGTATATATTACATCTGCATTCTTTTTGTCTTCTAGTGCATTTAGGACCTTGTCGTAGTGATCCAGTAGCTGAGACAGACAGGAGCGACCTGTTCTAAACCCATGTTGCCCTGGGTTGTGTAACTGATGGGTTTCTAGATGGGTTGTGATCTTGCTTCTTAGGACCCTTTCAAAGATTTTTATGATATGGGATGTTAGTGCTATTGGTCTGTAGTTCTTTGCTGTTGCTTTACTGCCCCCTTTGTGGAGTGGGGCTATGTCTGTTGTTTTTAGTAACTGAGGGACGACCCCCGTGTCCATGCTCCCTCTCCATAGGATGGAAAAGGCTCATGATAGGGGCTTCTTGCAGTTCTTGATGAACACAGAGTTCCATGAGTCTGGCCCTGGGGCAGAGTGCATGGGCATGTCATTTATCGCCTGTTCGAAGTCATTTGGCGTCAGGATACTTCTGGTCACAGTGTTCATCTCAGGGTAAATACCAATCTTGTTGACCTTGTTCACTATCCTTACCCTGTTCAGGTAGAGGATGAGTTGTCACCTGACCAGTGGGTCGGTGCTATTTCTACCGGGGAGACCTCATCCACTTCACTGGATCAATCCGTTCCACCAGTAGAGGAGAAAGACTTAGCTCCCACTGACTTCCCAGACGAGGTGAAGCATTTGTTGACTCTGTTGAACAAACATCGTAAAGCCATTGCCTTACCAGGTGAGAAGATGGGTATAATGAGCTTGTTGTACCATTGTATCCCACTTGAACCTGGTACTAGACCTATCTATATACCTGTGTACAGAATACCTCATTCACAAGTTGCTGTCACAGAAGAACTGATCAATCAAATGCTTGATGATGGAGTTATTGCTCCTAGTAATTCACCTTGGAATGCACCCTTGATCCTAGTACCTAAGAAGGATGGTACTTGGTGCCCAGTGATTGACATTAGGAAGTTAAATGCTATAACTATTCTAGATTGCTTTCCACTTCTGTACTTGATGATCTTTTATGTAACATCGGAGATAACAAAGTCTTTTTGACCCTGGACTTGTTACAAGGGTTTTGGCAAGTCCCTCTTCATGAGGACAGCCAAGAGCTAACTGCATTCTCCACTCCTACAGGTCATTATCACTTCCTCCTTATGTCCTTTGGATGACGATCCTCCCGTATCACGTTCTCAAGGCTAATGACTAATATCTTTAGAGGTTTCATAGGTAATGCACTTATGGTGTACTTAGATGACGTAATCGTCATGTCTAAAGACGTGGATACACACTTGAAAAGACTTGATGTAGTACTTGGAAAGCTTGAAGAAGCCAATTTAAAGATCAAACTGTCTAAATGTCATTTTTTCAGATCAGAAGTTAAGTTTCTTGGTCACGTAGTCACTCCTAGAGGGGTTACGACTGACAAAAGTAAAATAACTGCAATACTAAAATTTCCAACTTCCAAAACTGCTGATGCTGTAAGATCCTTTGTGGGCTTAGCAGGTTTTTATAGATCTTTCATTGCCAGTTTTTCTTCCATAGCTGCTCCTCTAACTAAGTTGCTTAAGAAAGATGCTCTTTTGTTTGGACCTTCCATCAAGAAAGAGCATTCCAAACTTTAAAAGAAAAGCAAACATCTCCAATTTTGAAATTTCCAATGTGGCAGATGTTGCAAGTGTATGGTGTAGGAGGTAGGTTACTGAAAGCAGTGAAGAGTTTTTACGAGGATAGTGAGGCTCAAGTTAGAGTATGTAGGAAAGAGGGAAATTTTTTCCCAGTAAAAGTAGGCCTTAGACAAGGATGTGTGATGTCACCGTGGTTGTTTAATATATTTATAGATGGGGTTGTAAGAGAAGTAAATGCGAGGGTCTTGGCAAGAGGCGTGGAGTTAAAAGATAAAGAATCACACACAAAGTGGGAGTTGTCACAGCTGCTCTTTGCTGATGACACTGTGCTCTTGGGAGATTCTGAAGAGAAGTTGCAGAGATTGGTGGATGAATTTGGTAGGGTGTGCAAAAGAAGAAAATTAAAGGTGAATACAGGAAAGAGTAAGGTTATGAGGATAACAAAAAGATTAGGTGATGAAAGATTGAATATCAGATTGGAGGGAGAGAGTATGGAGGAGGTGAACGTATTCAGATATTTGGGAGTGGACGTGTCAGCGGATGGGTCTATGAAAGATGAGGTGAATCATCAAATTGATGAGGGAAAAAGAGTGAGTGGTGCACTTAGGAGTCTGTGGAGACAAAGAACTTTGTCCTTGGAGGCAAAGAGGGGAATGTATGAGAGTATAGTTTTACCAACGCTCTTATATGGGTGTGAAGCGTGGGTGATGAATGTTGCAGCGAGGAGAAGGCTGGAGGCAGTGGAGATGTCGTGTCTGAGGGCAATGTGTGGTGTGAATATAATGCAGAGAATTCGTAGTTTGGAAGTTAGGAGGAGGTGCGGGATTACCAAAACTGTTGTCCAGAGGGCTGAGGAAGGGTTGTTGAGGTGGTTCGGACATGTAGAGAGAATGGAGCGAAACAGAATGACTTCAAGAGTGTATCAGTCTGTAGTGGAAGGAAGGCGGGGTAGGGGTCGGCCTAGGAAGGGTTGGAGGGAGGGGGTAAAGGAGGTTTTGTGTGCGAGGGGCTTCGACTTCCAGCAGGCATGCGTGAGCGTGTTTGATAGGAGTGAATGGAGACAAATGGTTTTTAATACTTGACGTGCTGTTGGAGTGTGAGCAAAGTAACATTTATGAAGGGATTCAGGGAAACCGGCAGGCCGGACTTGAGTCCTGGAGATGGGAAGTACAGTGCCTGCACTCTGAAGGAGGGGTGTTAATGTTGCAGTTTAAAAACTGTAGTGTAAAGCACCCTTCTGGCAAGACAGTGATGGAGTGAATGATGGTGAAAGTTTTTCTTTTTCGGGCCACCCTGCCTTGGTGGGAATCGGCCAGTGTGATAATAATAATAATAAAAATTTTCTATGCCCTTCTATCTAACAACTGATGCTAGTTCTATTGGCATAGGTGCCGTACTAGCTCAGAAGACTGATGGCAAGTACAACACAGTTGCATTTGCTAGTCAAGTCCTTACGAAGGCTGAAAGAAATTATACAGTAACTGAGCAAGAAGCTTTAACAATAGTATGGTCTTTAAAGTACTTCTGAGACATAATTTATCAGTATCCTGTTCATGTCTTGACAGACCATGCTCCACTGATACCTTTATTCCAGAACAAACAACCTACTGGAAGGTTAGCCAGATGGACCTTGACTGTCTAAGAGTTCAATCCTACTTTTGAACACTTACCTGGCAAGTCAAATGTAGTCGCAGATGCTTTATCGTGACATGTTAGTATAGTAACTGCAGACCCTCCATTTACTGCCAAGGATGTAAAGAATGCTCAACGAACAGATCCCATGTGGTCCGGTATGATTCGATTCCGAGGCTGAAGGTCCACCTCAATGGGTCTGGGAGAGAGTGTGAGGTGGCTGGAGTTGTGGGGAATGAGACTTCTAGCAGTGAGGTGCAGTCTGTCTCTCGCTGTGAGGAGGCTGTAGTTGGGGAGGTAGCAACAGCTACCAGCAGTGAGGTGCAGCCCAGCACCTGCTGCAAGTGGCGAGTTGTTCACAGTAATGGGAGGCGCATCAGAGTAAGGAAAGTTAAGAGTGAAGATCTGAAGGTAGGAAATCGCTTCTCTGTTCTCCAGGATGAATGTACTTCAGTGGCCAGTGAAGGTAAGGGTACTACTGCCCCTGCTAATGAAGGTAAGCGCATTCTTGTGGTTGGTGACTCTCAGGTAAGATATATTGACCGTGCTTTTTGTAATAGGAATAAGAAGATGAGAGATAGAGTGTGCTTCCCTGGAGCTGGTGTTGGGGACATTGTCAACAGGCTGGATAATATCATGTCAGGTAATGGGAACAAGCCCATTATCTGTCTCAGTGCTGGTGGAAATGATATTGGGAAGGGTAGGAGAGAAGAGCTGCTAGATAAGTACAGGTCAGCTATAGATTTCATTAAGTCTAAGGGAGGGATCCCAATCATATGTAGCATCTTGCCTAGAAGGGGAGTAGGAAATGAATGGTTGTCTAGGGCAATTGGTGTAAATTGCTGGCTAGACAGATACTGCAAGGAACTTGCAATCCCATTCATTGACAACTGGAACAACTTTTATGGCAAACATGATATGTATGCAAGGGATGGGGTACATCTCTCTGGGGCTGGGGTGGTAGCACTTGCAGACTCGATTGAGAAGGCCATTGGTGAAATGCCTATGATTTTAAACTGATGGAAGATAGAGGTATGGGTGTGTGTGGGAAACAAGCAGGTTGCAACACTAGGGTTGGAAACAGTAAATGTATAAAAGGCATTCAGCATGAAGTTATAAATAAAGACAATAGAACAGGTCAGCTAACAAAGGGGGGCAGCAGAGGGCAGCAAGGGACTAGCTCCCTTAAGGTTTACTATACTAATAGCAGGAGTGTTAGAAATAAGATAGATGAGCTAAGATTAATTGCAAGTGCAGGAAACATAGATATTATTGCTATAACAGAGACCTGGCTCAATCTGAAAGATAGAGAGATGCCCTCTGAATGTCACATACAAGGCTATAAATTATTCCACACTGACAGGGTCAACAGGAAAGGTGGTGGAGTAGCGATGTATGTCAGAGACAATTTAAATTGTTGTGTAAGACAAGATATTAAATTAGAAGCGTCAGCCACTGAATCTGTTTGGTTACAGCTTCTCGAGGGCCGAGAAAAACTAATTTTGGGTGTGATTTACAGGGCCCCAAATCTTGATAGGGAGTGCAGTAAACTTCTATGGGACGAAATTCGTAAGGCATCTACATACGAAAATGTTGTGCTAATGGGAGATTTCAACTATAGACAGATTGACTGGAGCAATTTGACAGGAAATTTAGAGTCGGGTGACTTTCTTGATACCATCCAGGATTGTTTTTTAAAACAGTTTGTGACAGAGCCAACTAGGGGAAATAACCCCCTTGACTTGGTTCTTGCCAGTAGGGAAACACTAATTAATAATCTTGAGGTTAATGATGAGCTTGGGGAGAGTGATCACAAATCACTCAGTTTTAATATATCATGGAATTCCCCTAATAATGGCAATCAAGTCTCCGTCCCTGACTTTCGCTTGGCTGATTTCATAGGACTGAAAAATTACTTAGGTGGGCTGAACTGGAATGACCTGACTAAGGGTCAGGTAGGTGGTGATGGTTGCCGATATGATGCTTTCCAGGGCATAGTTCTAGCTGCTCAGTCAAATTATGTTCCAAATAGGGAAATCAGATCAAACAAAAATGATCCTAAATGGATGAACAATAGATTAAAATATCTGATTGGTCAAAAGAGAGGCATATATAGGCAAATCAAAAGAGGAGAGGGGCAATTAAGAAATCGATATATTCAGTTAAAGAGAGAAATAAAAAAGGGAATTAGAAAAGCAAAAAGAGATTATGAGGTTAAAGTTGCAAGAGAATCGAAGACTAACCCAAAAGGATTCTTTCAGGTATACAGAAGTAAGATCAGGGACAAGATAGGCCCACTCAAAAGTTCCTCGGGTCAGCTCACTGACAGTGATAAGGAAATGTGTAGAATTTTTAACACATACTTCCTCTCAGTTTTTACACAGGAGGATACCAGCGATATACCAGTAATGATAAATTATGTAGAACAGGACGATAATAAACTGTGCACTATTAGGGTCACAAGTGACATGGTCCTTAGGCAAATAGATAAATTGAAACCTAACAAATCCCCAGGCCCTGATGAACTGTATGCAAGGGTTCTAAAGGAATGTAAAGAGGAGCTTAGCACACCTTTGGCTAATCTTTTCAACATATCACTACAAACTGGCATGGTGCCAGATAAGTGGAAAATGGCAAATGTGATACCTATTTTCAAAACAGGTGACAGGTCCTTAGCTTCGAACTATAGACCAATAAGCCTAACCTCCATAGTGGGAAAATTTATGGAATCAATAATTGCCGAGGCAGTTCGTAGCCACCTTGAAAAGCATAAATTAATCAACGAATCTCAGCATGGTTTTACAAAGGGGCGTTCCTGCCTTACGAATTTATTAACTTTTTTCACTAAGGTATTTGAGGAGGTAGATCATGGTAATGAATATGATATTGTGTATATGGACTTCAGTAAGGCTTTTGACAGGGTCCCACATCAGAGACTATTGAGGAAAATTAAAGCACATGGAATAGGAGGAGAAATTTTTTCCTGGATAGAGGCATGGTTGACAAATAGGCAGCAGAGAGTTTGCATAAATGGGGAGAAATCAGAGTGGGGAAGCGTCACGAGCGGTGTTCCACAGGGGTCAGTGTTGGGCCCCCTGCTGTTCACAATCTACATAAACGACATAGATGAGGGCATAAAGAGCGACATCGGCAAGTTTGCCGATGACACCAAAATAGGCCGTCGAATTCATTCTGACGAGGACATTCGAGCACTCCAGGAAGATTTGAATAGACTGATGCAGTGGTCGGAGAAGTGGCAGATGCAGTTTAATATAGACAAATGCAAAGTTCTAAATGTTGGACAGGACAATAACCATGCCACATATAAACTAAATAATGTAGATCTTAATATTACGGATTGCGAAAAAGATTTAGGAGTTCTGGTTAGCAGTAATCTGAAACCAAGACAACAGTGCATAAGTGTTCGCAATAAAGCTAATAGAATCCTTGGCTTCATATCAAGAAGCATAAATAATAGGAGTCCTCAGGTTGTTCTTCAACTCTATACATCCTTGGTTAGGCCTCATTTAGATTATGCTGCACAGTTTTGGTCACCGTATTACAGAATGGATATAAATTCTCTGGAAAATGTACAAAGGAGGATGACAAAGATGATCCCATGTATCAGAAACCTTCCCTATGAGGATAGACTAAGGGCCCTGAAACTGCACTCTCTAGAAAGACGTAGAATTAGGGGGGATATGATTGAGGTGTATAAATGGAAGACAGGAATAAATAAAGGGGATGTAAATAGTGTGCTGAAAATATCTAGCCTAGACAGGACTCGCAGCAATGGTTTTAAGTTGGAAAAATTCAGATTCAGGAAGGATATAGGAAAGTACTGGTTTGGTAATAGAGTTGTGGATGAGTGGAACAGACTCCCAAGTACCGTTATAGAGGCCAGAACGTTGTGTAGCTTTAAAAATAGGTTGGATAAATACATGAGTAGATGTGGGTGGGTGTGAGTTAGACCTGATAGCTTGTGCTAACAGGTCGGTTGCCGTGTTCCTCCCTTAAGTCAATGTGACCTGACCTGACTAGGTTGGGTGCATTGGCTTAAGCCGGTAGGAGACTTGGACCTGCCTCGCATGGGCCAGTGGGCCTTCTGCAGTGTTCCTTCGTTCTTATGTTCTTATGATTCCTGCTCCAGGAAGATCTTGTTCTGACTGTGAAGCCACCAGCACCCATCAGTGACTGTCATGAACCAAAAATTGCTGTATCAAACAGCTGAGTTGGGTACTCCTAGCAGAAGGGTATACCAGTTAGTAATTCCACAGTCACTAGTGAATGTAGCCTTACAGCTAGTTCACAATGTACCAGGTGTTGCACACCCTGGTATGGATCGTTCAGTAAAACAAGCCAGATTGAAATACTTTTGGCCTTGTGTGGCAACTGATATTTCTGAGTATGTTAAGAAATGTAGTGTCTGCATGCAATATAAAGGAAATGCTAACGGTCCTAATCCAATCCAAGTGTATCCAACTACTACCAAACCATGGCAAAGAGTTGCGCTAGATCTGTTAACTAATTTTCAATGTTCCCTGCAGGGCAACAAGTATCTGTGTGTTGTGGTAGACCATTTCACCAGATATTGTGAGTTGATTCTTATTGCAGATAAGACTGCCGAGACAGTAGCTAAAGCATTTAAAGAACATATTATCTGCAGTCCCTAGTAACAGATAATGGAGGTGAATTCTGTAATGAGATTCTTGAAAATTTGTGTACCTTGTACAAGATCTCTAAATCCACCATTGTTCCTCATCATCCTGCCAGCAATAGGTTAGTGGAACGAACCAATAAGAAAGTACTTGATGTCTTGAGAGCCACTATCAATCCCAACAGTGAAACTTGGGATGAAGTTATACCTGACGTGCAGTGTGCTATAAATTCTGCTTACAATGTTTCTATAGGTGACACTACACATTATGCATTGTATGGTGTAGA